>NW_024037905.1:1092500-1370605 GCF_016077235.1 Cyprinodon tularosa
CAACTGAGGCACAGAACATCCAAAGAACTTCTACATAAGAGTCTTGTTTTTTTTGTCAAGGGTCCAATAGGTGATCCTATTCAGAAGAAAAAAAAAATATATATATATAATTATGGTTGATCACTTTTTCCAGCAATTAAACATTTTAGTTAATTGTAGTATCTGCAAAGTCTAAGAAAAGGTGATACGCTTGATTTTAACAATATGGAGCTTTGGGTTCTATCACTTTTAAGGGGACAGAAGTATGTAAGGCAGCTGGGCCATATTATAAGTTATATGATTGTGATTCTCTTGCTGGACATATTAGTTAGATATATTGTGCAGCTTTATTCAAACTTTGTTGGGCTTGCCTTAAAACTTTCATTATATTACAGCATACTTTTTCTTTCATTGTTCTGAAAAAGAAAATGCAGCAACTGAAATGCTTCCCTTCCATGGAAACTGTGAGGTTGCTGGTTAATAAACAAAAAAAAAAACAGCTATTCTTGTAATCTAAGTACAGTACAGAAACAAGTGTGTACTGGGTAATACCCACAGAAAAAATAAACTGTTTCAATAAATAAACTTTAAATTGTTCAACTGATTCATTGTAAAGGTTGTTGTTGCCCAGGCTTCCTGGTCCATCATCCTGCACCCTTTAGATGAGTCGGTGCTTCAACACACCTGGATCAAATAATCAGGTCATCAGCAGGACTCTGGAGAACTGATACAATGTTCTAACAGCAGATGCATCTTGGGTCATCTGAAAACACTTATAATCATGCCCTGCATACAAAAAACACTGCTAAACATATGTGATCCCAAACTAGCATGAATCATTTTCTTTAAATAGAATGACTGTGTCATGATCGTGCCATATGTGGACGTCTCATTGAGTTCCACTTTGATTTATGTTATTCTGTGATTTCTTGTTCATTGGTTTCTTTTCTATTTTGTGTTATATTTAAGCAGTATTGTAATTTTTAGTTACTGTCTTTTGCCCACTTGTGACAGTCTCTTTTCCCTTAGCTCCTTCTAGTTACTTCTGTTACACCTGCTCCCTATCAGCTAGTTAGATGAGACACAGAAACTCTCATATATTCACTTCCTGTTCAGTTACTCTTTTCTGGTTTCTCATTGTTACTTGGCTCCTGTGTGTGTGTTTTCCCCAGACCTCTCCTGGTTTTTGGTTTTGTGCATTCTGTTCTCGGATTTTGTTTCTCATTCTGTTCTCGGATTTTGTTTCTGTTTGCCATTAAATCAGCAAATACTCATCTCTGCCTCTGCATTTTGGTCCTCAACCAACTTCCACCGAACCCTGACAGACTGAGTTGTTCCTTCCACTTAATTTTTCATTGACAGTCTATACACTGCTATCCATATCACGGATGTAAACTTGTAACAGACAAACTGCTTATTTGTACATTTGAGTTGAATTGAAAATGGACATCCATAGCTTATGATAATGGATTACATTATTAAGTGGGGTCGCTTTAATTCATCAATCAGATGAAGTAAAATTGGTATGCGCATACAAGGCTGTAGATGGTTGTCTTGGTAACCAAACCTTCTCAATAACGATCACTGCTGTAAAGGCATTTATTGTATCTCACCCACTTACACAGTCCCCTCATTTCCACAGCAGTTTTCACTCACATTCATACACAACAACATGCAGTGTAGATGCACCAAAAACATGCATTGCAGCAGAGCAATAATGAGCTGCAGGGCTCCAGTAATTAAACCTGTTCTGCTGTTTGTAAGCTGTCAATGCATGTATGTGGGCAGAAACACAAATGTGTACACACACTGGGGCATATCTTCTGTTGCATTTGCATGTTTTGCTTTCTTTCTCTCAAGGCTGAGTAGTTTTCAGAGTGCTTTGTGGAGATCTGCGTTGCCTGGCTGACTCTTTTACACCATACACACATCTCAGCTTTTTTGTGTTTCTAGTAGGGTTGTCAAAAGTATCGAAACTCAAAAAAGTATCGATACTGAAATGTTGTATCCGGATACAATACTTGTTTTTAAAAGTATCGATACAGTGCCGTCACCAGTGGCACCTAAGCAGTCATTCATCTAAAGTGCAGAATAGAGGACAATGCACTTTCTGAACACTGTGTGATTGAATAATTCTGTGCTCTTTTCAGTTTCAGACTTTTTTTTGTAAGAGGTGCAGCTGCTGAGAATTATTTTTATTTCTTAACTGGTTTGGCTAGTGTCATTGTTATGTGTGCAAAGCATAGCCAAGGAAGAAACACTTAATTTTAATTTTATAAGTTTTTTATTAAGCTTGCATAATATTATGCACAGCATACAACCTTTATTGTGTTTATTTATTGTATTTTATTTATTAATGAAAATATTTCTGTTGAATTTGGAGTCTTTATTTTTATCCTTGTGGTATCGAAAATGGTATCGAGTATCAAATATTTTCCTTAGTATCGGTATCGAGTTGAAAAGTTTAGTATCGTGACAACCCTAGTTTCTAGTGCCACTGACTTTCAAAATTAAAAGAATAAAATGATAAGATTTAAATATTGAACTTCAAATATGCTGGGGTCTCTATAAATTACAGAATTCTATATTTTTATTTTTAAAATGCTGTTATTAGATTACTCTAAAAGTTTCCCTACTTTCTTGTTTATGCTTCAGTTTACATAGTTTTGTGTATTTGTGTGTAGATGTTATTTTTGTGTTTCTTCAGCCAGCATGTGTCCATGTGAGCATATTTGTACATCCCCAGTGAGGCGTGCTCTCAGCTCTGCGTGGGCGTTTCAGACAGCCAAGAGACCAACTGGGAAATTTCCCATCAGCCCATTGCAGTGCAGGTTAACCACTAAAGGCTCTGAAATCCATAGCACTACACAGCTCTGCCGTTTCCCCCCACATGTCGATGTCCCTCTGTCTCCAAAAGCATCCTCTGCAATGCTCTCACTCTCCATTCCCCTCAACCTCTCCTCCATTCTCCCTCTGTCTCCCTAGATGAATCAGAGCAGAGATGAAAAGCTTTCAGGAATGCTGGCAGACAGACAGTGCTTTACAGTAATCTAACCTGGAGAAGATGAAAGCCAGCTGGGATGCTGGGAATAGAGAAAGAGAGGCAAAGGTGAAAGAACAGAATGACAAAATAAAGTTTAGGGGAAGAAAAAAAGAAGAGAGGACATGCATGCAAAGAAGGAACCATTTAAAGATAATGGAGGATGGATACAAAATCTACAGAGATAAATTGGCTAGCTTATTTAACTTGAATAGTGATTTGATCCACCTACCTTACATCAGACTATACAAGAATGTGAAGTATGAACTTATTTAAGTTTTATGAATCGTCAAATAGCTGAGAAAAAACATTGCTGGCTTCTATGTAGAGAAGATATTCCAATATGGGCATTTGTGCATTCTTCTGAAAATGGTTTTTGGTACGACCCTGATGGTGTCATTCTAAACTAAATTACTTTCTAACTATCTGATATCAACTTGCTGCTGTGTTTTTTTTTCCACCAGTGAAATTATAACACCTATTCACCAGCCTTCTTTCTGAGTCTGAAACAATCCTAACAACTAAGGCTTTATTTGACCACAGAGGTCCTATAGAGATACACCATCTCTTTTCAAGGGAACTCTGGTCAAGAAACACAAGTTCAATTGAAAGCATAATCAGAAAAAGTGAGAACAAGATTAAATAGTCACCACAGATGTAAATAAAATATAAACCTTTTTAAGAAGTTATTTATAAAGCATACGAAATATCAATCGAAGGTACAAGTCAAATGGCATGTTTCTGTTAGAGCATTTATAAAGATCTGGAAAAGATACAGATTTGAATCTATCTTATGAAGAACAGAAGAAAGGTAAATCAACAATTTCCATTTGTTTGTTTGTATTTTTTTGTGGTTGGGGTATTTAACCATATTTCTGAATCAGAGTTGGCATTATAACTTTCTTGACTTTTTTTTCTACCTTTCAAGGCAAACAACCTGCCTTGTTCTTCAATCCAAAGGGAAAAAAAACAAACAAAATTTTTTATATCATTTTAGATGAATGACTAAAAACTGAAACTTTTCTACAATCAGTAATTATCCAGAGGTTTTATATAATCTCACGAAATATTAATAAAGGCTATTTTGCCACTGTTCGGTATCTGCATTTGTCTTGTTTGTTGATACCTTAGAGCTTGTTGTTAATTCTTTTTTGGATGGTATATCAGTTTTTTGAAAAGATAATACACATTTGTTTTTCCCTGATTAAGTAATTAAAATTAGACTGCCTAATCTATCCTGCAATCTTTGAAACACACTTCTTAAGCCTATTACTTTGGGACAAGAGCATAAAACAGCTTTCAGCTCTTTATACTGCTAAGTTTATATTAATTTACTGATTGACTGCTCTGCTTATATCATAATCCGCCTATTACTTTAACATTATTATGAAAGTAATAATTTCATTTTATTGGATTTTATTGCCAGGTAATTATATAATATGATTATTATTGCCAGAGAAGTCCTCTGTGAAACATATTTTCATAGCAAGGTTAAAACTGTCAAAGGGTGTTTTATATATTTATTATTATTATTCTTTTAGCTTAAAACCTTTTTGGTTTCTTGATTTAGATAGTTTTACTGCTTACCTCAAAGCATTTAAACTATCCAGGTTAACTTTGTGATTCTTCTTGAGTTCATGGACATTTTCTATCCTGTAAAATAAAAATCCATGGAATATGTTTTAGGTTAACTTTTTATTAGGTCGCAGTAAAAATAGTAAAATGGCCTTCAATTAAGTGATAAATGTTATGTTCTTCATAAGAAGTTAAAGATTTTGGATGACTTTAAAGGGAGAAAGTAACACACTGGGTGAGATGAAAGTGAAATACCGAGATGAGAATTAAACAAAAGCAAAGCATGAAATTTGACTGTTACTCTCAGTATGTAATTACCTGAAGTCCCTATTGTTTGAAATTGGTTGGCTCATAGTGTTATTGTGGCTGTCATACAGGTGACAGAAGAGAGACACAAACCTGTGGAGTTGAAATTTCAGACCCTACTCAGTGGAACAAACTCAATTGCAACACTGCTCACTGAACACTGAAGTAGTATCAAGTGTACCAATGTTGTCACTTGAAATGGTTTTGGCATTTGGAGGGGGAGCTCTTCTAGTCTGTGTCTGTATGTGCACGTTTGCTTGCATTTGTCCTTTGAATCATAATGTAGGTGGAGGAGACCTGTCTCCACTGTGACAAATCCTACCTTGTGCACCTTGTACTTCCTGTGCAAAATGAGAGAAGCGCACCACACCGAATCGCTTCCCAACCTAATTGAAATTTTGAGGCATAAGAGGATTTCTGTGCAATGCAAGCTGACAGGTCCCATTCAGCAAATATCCTCTTAGATTCCTCTCTCACGCTGTCTCTCCCTGGGAAAGAATTAACTTTTATCTGCTTTCAAGTTTTAGTGCAGCTTACAGCCATCTTTATCTAACATTTTGCAGGTGATGTGTCTCAGTTCCTCTCTGTTTCTTTTCTTTGTCTCAGTTTTTTTCCCTCCGTCATTCACGCTTGCTTTAGTGTCACAACCACGTCTCTTTTCGTGTCATACTTGGGTATGCCACATCTTGAAAGGGCATGATAGTTGGACAGGAAAGGAATTAATGCTGAAGAGTAAGACAGAATATAGAGATGAGTCATTTAACAGAATGTTCAGTGAATGACTGTTTATTGTATGTTTTAGGAGTGTTACCAATCTGTCCTTGCCTCTGAGGGTTTCTTTTTTTTTTTACACTTTCTCATATCTATACCACTAATGTGAATATATTTTGCAATGAGTTTATGGTATGAATTTAAACTAGAACATAATTGTTGGAGAAAAAGGAAGTGATATTTTTTAAGAAGCTACGCCACCGCCACTTTGGCCACGGTGAATACTGGATGAAACTTTCAACTACATAAAGGAAGGTCAGAAGTTTGATGTTGGCTTCATCTGACAAGAGCTGCTTCTTAAAAAATATTTTCTGTAATTTGGAAATCTGGATTCATTACAGTTTTCTGTTGAAGACTTTGTTCCTGAATATCTGGTTTTCCAGTGGAGTTCTCCCAACTGAGTTGTTGGCTTCTGTAGCTCCTCCAGAGCTGCCATTGGTCTCTTGGCATGACTGGCTATTCTCTGATTGGTACGCTCCTTGTCATTGTCACGTCTATAAGTTTGCAGTTCTTCTTCACTCTTTCTGGTTTCAGGTGGCTGAATAAACAGAGATTTATGAGTAAATGTGACACGCACACTGCCATTTTGCTCCTATGCTACTCTCTCAATGGCATTTGATAAGCAGAGAACTCTACTCTTATGGGTATAAATGCACGCACAGCCGGCCTGGCTTGTACACAAGAGACTGGAGAAGACATATGTCGAATAAGGTGTTACATCACACCATATTCCATCTGAAAAACATACCTTTAGTTACTCACATCAATGATTTTTAGTTCTTCCTGTAAAACATAATACATTATTGCACATTTAAATTTATCCAAAGGAAACCATGCAGACACAAACATCCATTGTGGTTAACCCCAACAACGTCTTGGTTTCATTCATCTATCAACCTGAATCACACATTTGCTGTATATTTTCATTATGTCTTATGGTTGAGTGCCTAATTTGTTTGTTTCCATTTTGTGTGCCTCACAGGACAAATATATTTGCAATGTTAACTCTCAGTCTTTTAAGAACCAAGCGTGTTTTTTATCAGTACCCATTGTCTTAGTGATAACCAACCATCCTGAAACAACACCCTAATTTATTTATTCGATGAAGTTATTTGACTCCCACTGTGAAGCCTCCATTATCATGCAGAATACCCTGCTTTTATGCTATCGCATAATGCATGGGCGTGAAACTCTAATGTGCTCCCTTGATAAATCAGAGCTAATTTTGGAAAAGCTCCCACAGAGGCAGTGAAAGGGAGCTGATATCAGGATGTCTTCATTGGAATAAAGGAGGAAGCGTGTTTGAAAAGGATTACGAGAACAAGATTGTCTGTTTGGATTTCTCTAACATATATTCATTTATTTACTTTGTTTTATAGTCAACAAAATATTAGATTAATGACACATCTAAGCAAACTCTTAGCTATAAACATCAGTAACGGCTTTAAAAATGCTGGAAAGACTCTACAGCTGCATTTATACTTTTATGCGAGGAAAGGGTCTCCATATAGGCAGACAGAAATAAAAATGTTTTATATGTTATGATAAAAGTGTTAGCCTCTGGTGGGTTATTGGAGTAGGAAAGATATGGAAAGTGTAAAATAAAACATGTGACTTAGGGGAACTGTCACTCTTTGGTACATGCAATATGTTCTTCCTTTTGATCCTCCAGTATCTCTTTCTAGACAGTTTATTTTATACATTACTAGTTTGCTGAAGTCATTGTACTAAGGAGGTTATGAGAGCAATCACTCTAAGGTCTATTTTTGATCATTATAGTTCTTAATCAAGATCATAAAATGGATGGTTGAACATCAGAATTATTTTTATAATCCAGTGACAGGAGGACAGAAAGGGTTCAGCTTTGGTTAGTTTAATGCCACAATATACTAGGGTGACCATATTTTCATTTTAAAAAACCACGACACCTTGGAGCGGGGGGGGGGGCGGCGGTGGGGGATCTCTGTTCCCATGCATAGGCCTAGGTAATCCTACAATAACATGATATTAACAGCTGATTTATTAAAAATGCTTTTCAGTAAAAGTCAACAGCAATAACTCCAATAGCAAATGATAATTTTATTCAAAATGTATTTATTAAAAATGCTTAACAATTCCTGTAATGAATGAATAGCACAATGAAAGAAATAATGTCTCATCTAAACATCCCTCACTTAACAATAAAAGTTAACAATAACTCTCAACTCCCAATATGATGATACTCAGCCTCAGCAATGAACGAAATAATGTCTGTTCTGTAGGTTATTTGAAAAAATAAACAAATGAGCTAATTAACAAAAAATACCTCTTTTCTAGCAAAAATAAGTACTTTCGCTGTCCAGGTGGCTTTTCAGATCCCTTGCACCTCCATTGGAAACCGAGACATATGTGCCTGCTTTGCACACTGTGCACAAGGCCTCCCATTTGTCTCGATCCGGTCTGAAAGCGGGGAAAATCTTTTGTAAATCGTTGGTAAACATAAATGTGTGCCTTTGCATGTTGTTGGCGTACTGACAGCCACGCAATCTATATTCTGATTAAGAACAGGGCTGCCCGCACTGGCGCGGCTCAGGGGTGATGTCACACGCAGCGTCGTGCGCAGTGCCCTAGCGTCTGTAAATTTAATGGTCCAATGAAGGTAATTTAAAAAAACAGGACATTTCCTCACTTTCTAAAAAAAAACCCGGGACGCCCAGGACAGGACGTGAAATACGAACATGTCCTGGGAAATACGGACGTTTGGTCACCCTACAATATACAGTTGTTCATATAGATTCATATAGTATTTTCTAAGAAATGGGTGGTTTTCAGTTTGTTGCTTCTACTGTACAATAAACAGTATGATCATTTAAATATTAGGCTAACTCAACTGTAGGTGTTTTATTTTGTTACTCTCAATTTTATGAAACTAGCAAGACACAAGACAATTTAGCACCAATTTCAACACCTAATATTTTTGAAAAATAAATTAAAATGGTTAACCAAGAAAATAAAGGTTGGACTCTGATACCTCTTTACTTAGATCAACTGCAACTAATATACAGTACATAACAAGTCTCTTTGTTGCAATTAATAAATGAAAGATGCTTTGTTTTATTGTTTAGTTTTTTTACAATGTTACCAGCATCATGAAGATCTAAGAATGCATGCGAAACGTCAGGGTTAAGGTTACAGTGGGACTGAAGAAAGCACGGCACAGTTTTTAGCTTTCATTTATAAAGGCTGCAGAGATCCTGTCTTTACCCATCAGTTGTGGTTTATGTGTTAGTCTATCACATAAAATGCATTCAATTTTGTAGTCTGAATGTTTTAAAGGTTCTGATAAAAGATCCCTGGTTTACATGTACTTTTGCAAGGCAATGCATGTCTGTCTTAGTCTTTGCAAAGGTGAACAATTAGACATTTCTTTGGATGTTTTAGAGGAATGGCTTGGATTAACATTGTTTTTCTTCTATTGTTGTGAAAGAATATAATATTAGGTCTTTTTTTTAATTAAAGCATATATAACAAGTTAAAGAACAACATGAGAAAAAGGAGCTGAATGTAGAGTATGCTGGTAGAGTCGCGTTTTCAGAGATAAAAGTCCATCCAAATGACTGAAACATCTTGGAGGGAATCCAAAAGATTTTCAGTCATAACTGGCTTTTATTTTTGCTTCCTCATTTTAACAATAGGTTATTTCCACCATATATTACTTTTAGCAGCAGTTAAATCAACATGCCTCAAAGGTTTAAGGCAACAGTATTCCTTACTCCCAGCGACCCCTTCCCCTCGCCTTGTTTTTCATTTTCTCTGTGCCTCTCTGTCTCCCCCTCTCCATGTAAGACCAGCAATGCAATTTTTCACTTGAGCAGCAAAGAAGGTATAACAGAGCGATTGTGCCAGTCTGTTTGGTAAATGAATAAAGGCAAAGAAAAGAGATGAACGGCATAAGGGAAGCACCCTTTGACAAAAGAAAGGAACTTTCAAAATGGACATATACACAACTGGGCAGAGCGTTTGGAGGGATGGGAGAGATTTGCACCTGCTTATCTCTGAAGGATTGCTTCTGAGGTGCTTCCATATTTAATTAGAAACCTGCGAAGGTACCTCATAAATCACCACAACATAAAACTGAAGGGTAGGCAATGAATGTTTTTCATACACATTGGAACACACAAACACACACAGCTCTAAGAAGTAAGTCCATTGATAATTTATGAATTCCTGTGTGCGTGCGGTCTACAGCTGGAGTCAGTGATCCAAAGATTTAGGATGTGCATGTCTTCTAATTTGATTTTTGTCCATCATTCCTCTGCAAGCAAAATGCAATCTTTTATCGAAACAAAATATATACATTCTCTAAAAAAAAAAAAAAGTATAAAAAAATATTACCTAACTCTTTGATCATACCCAACTTAAAGAGTGGGTGTGTTGTTTTATAAAATAGAAAACAGAATTGCACAAAGTAATGGTTTGTGTGCATATGACATTTTATGTATGCAGTGTTTTAACATAAGTGAGTGCATGTGTGGGAGAGTGTGGGAAAGTAGTTTGGATGTCTGCTGAGCCTTTTTGATGGCAGCGTTTGGTAAGGGGATCCAGAGTTATGTCTGCTCTCAGACGTCGTCTGGCTCCCCCATCTATTATTCACACACCTGCTCCCTCACTGATGCACACACAGAAACCCTTTGTGTCATCTTACTTTTTAAACTCTGCCTGTTTTTCACATTTCTATCTGATCAGGTAGAAAATGAAGCATTCTCAGAAGCCGATAATTGTCTTCGTTAATGAGCTGCTCTGTTGTTTATCTGGTTAATAAGCTGAAAATGAGTATTGACTTGAGAAAAAAATGCAAAGGTAAAAGCTAATAAAGGTAAAATAAGGCAGTCTAGGTACAATACAAAGAAAGTTCTGAGTCCTTTCTTCACCTTGGCTACGTTGATCAGAGGCTGTCATTAGATCATTATCAGGCCCAGACATTTTGTAGACATTTCTCTTCTTCACTACCCAGCTTGGACATGCTGCTGATTGATTTTTATGGAAGCCGATGGTCTAGTGGAGTGCATTATACTCTACACCTTGCATAGAGATGGTTAAAGGTCACAGTGGGGGTGTTTGGAAGCGATCTAATGAGTGTGATCAAAGTCTTTCAATAGACTCCTACCTGAAGAGCTTATATTCATCCAAGCTTCCCTTAGAGAGCTATATACCCTGTTTGTGGAATATTGATCCAGAGATTTTTCAATGAACACATCCTACACTTATTACATCAGAGGCTTAGGTAAATTGGTGATTGACATTTAAAGAGGAAATAATGAAGTGACTAAAAATGGTTTTTAATGTCTTTTGGACCTTTTTAAATTAACCTTTGAAAAGGAAAAAGAGCAAGTTTTCACTAGTTATCTCGAAAAACATATTTAGTATAAAGATTTAGCATTGATTTAGATAAATTTACTTCTTAGCAAAAATTGTGAGTCTGCCTAGGTTTTAGCAGCTGTATCAACATATAATTCTTTAGTATTTAGAGAATTTCAAATTTTGTTTAAAAAATGTAGGGAAAATTATGAAAGAATTGTAATTTTATTTATTAATCACACCAATCATGTAAAAAATATTCCATGTTATATCAGTTTAGGAGGAGGATTTATCAGTGGTGGTCCTACAAATACTGATATCTAAATGGTGACATATTTTTATTTTACGAGTTGAAGGCTCTACAGCGGGATCTTTTCATGCCCAGCCACTCACCCTCAGCTCAAATGCATCGGTGGACATTCCTGGTAGTTACTATAGTCAACAGATGGAGTTTAGATGGAGATTAGATGAAGTATTGAGACTATAAAATATGCCTTTATCAGAACAACCCACTGAGAGCAATAATTATGTAAAAAAATTTTAAATATATAAACATTTTGTTTTTAAGATGGAACAAAAACTCTATCCTGAACTCCTCAAGTGGAAAAGTTATAGTTTCACCTGGTTTAATTTCGTAAAACATCTTCTTTAAGGAATCTTTAGCTATCCGATTATTAGTCGTAAAACTTATCAACAGATTAATCGACATCCATAACTATCTTTAGTTGCAGCCCTATACTCTCAACGGTACCTTACATACTGTAATCTAATTTAACTGCTGATTTTGTTAGCGTGCTCAGAAAAAAGCCTTAAAAAAGCCTAAAAATTTTCACCCAACGAAACATCAGGCCGGAACATATGGAGTGGCATTTACCGGACCTGTTCATCTTCCATTTAAATATGTTCAATTTGCAAAGATTACTAAGTATTTTCTTTGGTATTGGTTTGCATATCCGCCATATTAGGTAGCTAATCTCACGGAGTGATGACACAATACCGGCTTTGGTATAGTAAAAAAAACAGACCCGGATGTAATAAAAAAAGTTTTATTTTTAAAACTGTATCTGAATATCCATATTTTTCTTTCTATACCGATAACACAACAAGCCTTTAGAGAAAAGAAAAAAAAAATTTCTTGGCCATTTAGAAATAAACCTAATTTGATTTGGCCTTTAGTGTGAAGTAAAGACACTAATTAAGCTTTATATTTAATTTTGTAAGACAAGCATTAAAAAATATTGTCTGAGATATATAATCCCCTCTTTGAACACTGTTTGTCCTTATTATGAAAGCTCACTGTCCTTTGGCTGTAGCATGTTAAACTCTAACTGAAAATCGCTGTTTAGTGGTATTTATTTAGCGTTAGTCTTTGTTTTTTTTTTTTTGTTTTTTTTATCTTTAAAATGTTATGATTTTCCAAATACACAATATTTAAAAAATGTTTCTGTCAAAAATTTCAGATGTGCTGAGTCAGGATTGTAATATATTGATATCTAAGGTGTGTGCATTCTTGCCTCCTGTACCTACTGAAACCCCACTGATCTGCTTGATGCACTTGCTCAATTACTTAAAATCAGCTTCTTGCTGTGTACCTTGAAAAGCTTGATGTGATTGCCTTATTTTGTGCCCTCCCTGCACTTGTGGGCATGTTGACTCCATCAGATTGTGGTGCATAACACCACTGGTCCCTAAATATAATGGGGTAGCTCTGTGACCAGGTTACTGCACTGACACAGGTGGTGGTATTCCATCAAATGATGCTGCCGCTTCCTATGTGGGTAAAACAGAAACTTTTATCACTGTAAAAATATAGGGATGTCAAAGCAAAAGTTATAAAAATAATCTGCTGGAGAAATGTGTGAATTGTTTTTTTTTTCTCCGTTAGGTAAGATGTTTGTCAAAAATAACAAGGCTCTGTCAGAAGCTCTTTATTCGTCGCCTTGGATGCTGTCTTGTGGCTCTAATGAGATGGTACAGAAAGAAAATATCGGAGTACTGTATGTGACAAGGGAGGATTACAAAAAATGAAAAATCAATGGACTGAAATATAAAGCAGCACTTTGAGAAATAAAAAGGTGAATGGAAGGGGAATAAAACAGAAGACGGAGTACCTTCTGACAACGGCATAGAGAATTTGGTTTATACCACATATAGTACCAACAGGTCTTTCAGAAATCATTTAAAAAAATGTCAGAAGAGATTTAGAAAGAATTTAGATATGAATATGTGTGCACACTAAAGAGATTAATAGAAAAAAATGAGTATTTAAGATAGAAAAAGGGAAGACATCTTGGGGATATAACAAAATAAAGAAAGGTAGCTCTCATAGCGAAACATTGAAAAGTCAGTGATGGCGACAGAGCTGACAGCTTGCTGTCCAAAGGTCAGAAGTGTTCTGCAGATTGAACTGGCTTTAAGCCTACAGCTATTTCAGACAAACTCAAACATCTGAAGTTGGTGCAACAGGGAAAACGAGCAAGGGGACTGAAATGAATAACAAAAGTTAGGCTGTGTCACACCGCTTTAAGGCAGATCAGCAGCAACAGCAATGATAGCAGGGAGACCTGTCACTCATCCTTTAGAGCCATAGGGGAGATTGAAGAAAGAAAGCAGAACGGGGGGAGGAATGAGCCAAGATGCCTCCAGACACTTGTCCCCTTTCACGATCAACACCATCATCTCTCACAATAAAATTCTTGTCCTTCTCTTCTCCTTTCCTCGATCTTTTTTCTGCTTATCTCTCAGCAGGGGATAAGATTTGATTAGTAGGTTGTCTGTAGCTGCAGGCTACCATGCAGCACACCTTTAATACCACAATGGTCAATCTCTGAGCCAGGGGTCCAATCCCGCTGTTGTTTAACATAATGTCAGATCACATGAGTCGTACCTGTAATAGATGCTTACAGAATTAGTACATTTACAGTGACTCACAAAAGTGTAGATGCCTTATTAAATTGATGTTTGAAATGTAGCTTTAAGAAATAAGATGATGATAAAAGAGAACTTTTGTCTAACTTAAATGTCAGAAACACCCAGTCCAAAAATTGTAAGCAAATATTTAAAAGAAATTTGAAAAATTAAAAAAGGTGGCCGCATAAGAGAGGACACCCTGAATTGAATGCTTAGTTAAACTAAGTTTTGATTAAATTGTTTGACATGTTTACATCATATCATGACTTTGGGATATTTCCTTATCTGACTATTGAATCTTTTTTAAAAGCTGTAAAGCTGTGAGGAGTAATTTAAGAAACCCACCTTCCACAACATCTTGTAAATCTTTTTCTGTAATTGTCTTTATTATAATGTTTAAACTCTGCTCAAATCGTGGGTAGAGTCCTAACGATTTTGGATCAAAACTCACTGTCGATCTAAAAAGAAGCAACCGGACTTGGTGGTGTAGCAGGGGTAAATATATCGAGGCCTTGATACAGGCTAGAGGTTTGAATACCATCATTTTGACATTTGCTGCAATATATATATATATATATATATATATATATGTATATATATATATGTGTGTGTGTGTGTGTGTGTGTGTGTGTAATATGCACACACATCCATCCATGTTCTTACGCTTATCCGGAGTTGGGTTAGCAGGGAGGCCCACATATCCCTCTCCCCAGCCACTTGGGCCAGCTCCTCCGGGGGAATCTCAAGGTGTTCCCAGGCCAGCTGAGAAACATCTCCCCAGCGTGTCCTGGGTCTCCTCCCAGTGGAACGTGCCCGACCCACCTCAACCGGCTCCTCTCGACGTAGGAGCAGGGGCTCTACCCTGAGTCCTCCCTGGATGATGAGCTCCTCACCCTATCTCTAAGGGAGAGCCCAGACACACTATGGAGAAAACAAATTTTTGCCTCTTGTATCCAGGGATCTTTCGGTCATTACTTGAAGCTCATGACCATAGATGAGAGTACGAACATAGATCAACCATTAAATTGAGAGCTTTGCCTTTTGGTTCAGCGATCTCTTCACCACAATAGACGGGTACCGTGCCCACTTCACAACAGACGGCACATCAATCCGCCCGTCGATCTCCAGCTCCATCTACCCTCAATTGTGAACAAGACCTAAAAATACTTAAACTCCTGTAATACCCATAATACCTATGGGTATTACATGCTCTCCAACTCCAAAGGAACTCTACCCTTTTCATGCTCAAGACCAGGCATCCCCAAAGTCAGTACTCAAGGGCCGCTGTCCTGCAGGTTTTAGAGGTTTCCCTGCTTTAGCACAGCCGATTATGATGATTGAAGTTGAGCAACAGCCTGTTAATCAGCTTTCAATTAAAATCAGCTGTGTTGGAGCAGGGAAACCTCTAAAACCTGCAGGACAGCGGCCCTCTTGGACCGACTTTGGGGATGCCTGCTCAAGACCATGATCTCGGATTTGGAGGTACTGATCCTCATCCTGGCAGCTTCACAGTCGCTGCGAACTGCTTCAGTGAGAGCTGTAGATCACGACCTGATTAAGCCAATAGACCCACGTCATTCACAAATAGCAGATATACACTATATTGCCAAAAGTATTTGCTCACCCATCCAAATTATTGGAATCAGGTGTTCCAATCACTTCCATGGCCACAGGTGTATAAATTCAAGCACCTAGGCATGCAGACTGTTTTTACAAACATTTGTGAAAGAATGGGTCGCTCTCAGGAGCTCAGTGAATTCCAGCGTGGAACTGTGATAGGATGCCACCTGTGCAACAAATCCAGTCGTGAAATTTCCTCGCTCCTAAATATTCCACAGTCAACTGTCAGCTGTATTATAAGAAAATGGAAGTGTTTGGGAACGACAGCAACTCAGCCACGAAGTGGTAGGCCACGTAAACTGACGGAGCGGGGTCAGCGGATGCTGACGCGCATAGTGCGAAGAGGTCGCCAACTTTCTGCAGAGTCAATCACTACAGACCTCCAAACTTCATGTGGCCTTCAGATTAGCTCAAGAACAGTGCGCAGAGAGCTTCATGGAATGGGTTTCCATGGTCGAGCAGCTGCATCCAAGCCATACATCACCAAGTGCAATGCAAAGCGTCGGATGCGGTGGTGTAAAGCACGCCGCCACTGGACTCTAGAGCAGTGGAGACGCGTTCTCTGGAGTGACGAATCGCGCTTCTCCATCTGGCAATCTGATGGACGGGTCTGGGTTTGGCGGTTGCCAGGAGAACGGTACTTGTCTGACTGCATTGTGCCAAGTGTAAAGTTTGGTGGAGGGGGGATTATGGTGTGAGGTTGTTTTTCAGGAGCTGGGCTTGGCCCCTTAGTTCCAGTGAAAGGAACTCTGAATGCTTCAGCATACCAAGACATTTTGGACAATTCCATGCTCCCAACTTTGTGGGAACAGTTTGGAGCTGGCCCCTTCCTCTTCCAACATGACTGTGCACCAGTGCACAAAGCAAGGTCCATAAAGACATGGATGACAGAGTCTGGTGTGGATGAACTTGACTGGCCTGCACAGAGTCCTGACCTCAACCCGATAGAACACCTTTGGGATGAATTAGAGCGGAGACTGAGAGCCAGGCCTTCTCGTCCAACATCAGTGTGCGACCTCACAAATGCGCTTCTGGAAGAATGGTCAAAAATTCCCATAAACACACTCCTAAACCTTGTGGACAGCCTTCCCAGAAGAGTTGAAGCTGTTCTAGCTGCAAAGGGTGGACCGACGTCATATTGAACCCTATGGATTAGGAACGGGATGTCACTTAAGCTCATATGTGAGTCAAGGCAGGTGAGCAAATACTTTTGGCAATATAGTGTATAAACATTTGTAATGGATATGTAATTTTTTCAATGTAATAAAGTTTTTCTTTTTTTTATTTCTATCCTGCATTTTGCTTAGTTTCTTTAGTGAAACTCAACAGGCAGGACATTGAGGACGTAGTATTCCTACTGAGCTTAGAGGAAGTGACAGTATGAATCTCTGTGGTTCCCTGCTAACAATGACATTTTCTTGATTTGCACCAACAAAGCACCTTCCCTCATAGTGCACGCATCAGGAGAAAGACGTTAATTAAAATCCTGCTGTGTAGCAGATATGCCTAATTGCAAACATAAAACAAAGGATTGAGAATTAAGGCATAGAATGAGTTCAGTTCCACTCTGTGGGGTGTTCTATTTTATTTTTCTTTGCTCACTCACCCTCCTACAGAGAGAGATAGGCTTGGGGTTGAGTCAAAAGGAAAGGAGGAAGGAAAGAAGGGTGATCTTAAAAGTACATTTAATGAGCTGAATGAATATTTAACTCCTAAAATGGAAAGCAGTGAAGCACCGACTCAGTGTTGGGCCTTTTTGGATAGCTCCAGGATAAAGGCTACTCATTAAATGTGAAATATTATGCCGAGAGACAATGTAGGTGGAGACATAACCCTGAAATTACTCATCCATGTGTCACACTGAGTGCTTGTTTGAGAAAGTGAACAGATTTGGTGCTTTCTTCATATTTTTCTGAGAGTAAAAACTTGAGATTATCAATTATACTCTTGGCAGTGAATAGAGAATGAAATGTGATCGGTTACATGAGCAGTGTTACACTAGCGTGGCACCCAGCGTTAGTGTGCAATGTCCTCATTAATACCCACAGATTAATGTCAAACCATCTGTAAACCCCCCTTCCTCCACACACACAGATGCATGCATACACATAGTGCATCAGTACATCTTGTATGGAGACAAGGTGCTAATAAAGGAGAAGAATTTGTGCTGTCATTGATTGGCATTAGCAGATGAAGCCAGTCAGCTTTGTACACCCCTTCCCTTCACCATACCATATGTTTCAGTGAGCTGAACAGATTTGGGAAAACAGACAGGCACCATCATAATGCTGTCTCTGGAAAGACAATGCGTGAAAAGACATATTGGCAATATTTCCTGACATTTTGTTTCTTTTCTACCCTCTTTCTTACAGTAAATGTTCTTCTCCATTGTCTCTGCAAATCTGGCTGTGTCTCTCTCTAAGCTTTTAATGCATGTCTTGCCCTGCATGATTGACTCGCTGGTGTTTTGCTTTGGCTGTTGAAAGAGGATGGAAACCTGACCATGTGTGACAGGTTGGGTTACATAGTCTTTTGGCATGTGGCTACAGTGTTTGCTTACTGAAAAGTTTGATATCTTGAATGAGTTGAGACTTGTGACCTTAAAAACAAAAGCACAAGAAACATTGATGTACAGTGTAGGTCTAATTTCTTTTTACAACCCTTGAACTTGTACATGTTTACAGCAGTCACAGCATAAAATATTGTTTGATTCTGAAGTGGAAGGAAATTCTACCTTTTCTGATGGGTAAAAATCTGGATTCAGCATGGATTCAACTCCAGAGTTGATAGCCCTTTATACTCTCAAACAGACTTTCTTTACCTGTCATCCACATTCTATGACCTAACCGTTCCCCAAGCCCTGCAGAAGTAAAGCATTCCCACACCATAATACTCCCACCACCATGTTTAAAGGGGAGCAATATGTGTTTAGGCTGAGGGCTTCTGAATGCAAGCCAAAAAGGTTATATTAGGATAGTCGTAGAAAGATACTCTCTGTGACTCCTAAAGGTAATTGGTTGCAATTAAGGTAATAAAGGTGGTTTATACTGCTTTTAAAGCTTTTGATCATACTATGTTAATGTATTCTGTAATACATTCTGTAATAGTAAATTATGATACAGATGACTACTTTTAGAAAAAAATCTTGATTCCTCTTAGCTATAGAAATGTCTTTAAACTTGAATTTTACCCATGATTTTGTTTCAGAGGATTAATGATGTTTCTAACATAAAAATTGTGAAATTCCAGTTTCCCAGCATGCCCCATGACTTTGGATGACATTCTGCTCCAGCCCACTCTCCTCTCAGTGTTTGTCAAACCAGTGATACTTTAGTCAGCAGCTTATTCTGGCTGCCTTTACCCATATTTTGGTCATGGTGTGTGTTCCAGCTATGGCGTGTTAGTATGTGAGCAATGCTCGACAGACTGCAGCTCTGTGTGACTGTCTTCCTTTTACTGCTTCAAAATCCATGACATGGCAGTCAAGGGCAGAGTTCTGCACCGTCTATCACCAGCCTCAATCAGAGGCTCCAACATTTTCTCAATTACTCTGTGTTTACGACTTTGAACATTTATTCTTCTAAAGTTGTTTTGGCTGTCACAAGCTATATATCTCTCATGCTACAATGAAAGGGAGCGTTTTAGTTTTCTCTTTCGAGCGCTAGCATTACTTGATGGGTCTCTCCGACCCCCTTAGGAGTATAATTACGATTTTATTCACAGCTGTGGCCAAATGTTTTGAGACAGACAGGAATTTAGTATTTCTTTTATCATGACTTCTTGAGTCTTGTCAGATATATTTGGCATTTTTTTTAATACAGCATTCTAAGTATGAAAACAAAACTGCTTCAAGTTTATACAAATTATGTTAATACTCTGTGCTGAAAAGTTGGAAAATGGACATTTCTGCTTTTCATACCAGTAACCATCCATACCCGTAAATCTCAATGTTATTGCAGAAACATTCACACTTGTCTGCAGCCTTTGGTGAGGAATCTCCTGTAACTCAGTTTTCTAGCTGGTGATAGTTCTGGTAATTGCTAGACATAACTATTTTTTATATTTTTTATCCAGTATATGCAGATACTTCCTCCTTTAAGCTTGTGCTGATTTGATAAATTATTAATTATTAATTTATAGCTCAGCATGTGGGCCCAACTCAATAAGTTGGAATTATTAAAAGCACAGTTTTTTATTAAACACCCATTATGATCTTTGATTTAGGTCAAATAACCATAACAGATACCCTTTCTTTAGAAAATTTAGCAGGAAATTTTCATTTAATATAATAATAATAATAATACAAGGAAACCTAAACTTGTTCCAAAATTCTTTCTGAATATTCTATAGAATATGGGAAAATAGGATTTCACTCAGTTTCAAAGTTTCAATCTCAAATGTATAATTTTTTTTTCAAATATTTAACAATAGGTCATATTTTAAAGAGCAATTTTCAGGAGAAAGGGTTCCAATAGGACAGCATCTCTGTCAGCAGACTGTGTTCCTATCTACCCCTAGCATTTTGGCACATTTTTGAAACCATTCAAATGGCACAAATCTAGGCAATATGTTTTCCTCCTGCCAAATGGATTACATGCAGAGTGAAAGGAAATGCTATACACCAACAGTAGAAATTTGAATGGGGATAACCCTATGGTTTCCACACCAGAATGGATTCCCTGTTTGCATCACACCTTCTGCTCGCCATTTGTCCTATTAAGGGAAGAGTTTGACTCTTTAAAATGCTTGTATTTTTAAGAAAGCAGGATATACATTTCATTTGCATTTATTTATTTCTGTTTCACTGCTAAAAATATTAAGAATTATATATATTTTTTCAAACTTGGAGTAGTATTATTGTCAAATCTATACTACATTAAAACATTTAAATAAATGAATAAGACTATGGAATCCATGGAAAATAACAGGTTTGAAAACCTGCAATCAAAAACTTTCTTCTTTTATGGATTATTACTGCAGAGCCCACTCTTCTGTTTATTTGTTAACTTTACTTGTAGGGACTGCTCTACACCACTAGGGGATGCACTTCATGTCCAAATTAGTCCCTGTGGGAAGCATTACTTTGTGAAAGCAGTTATCATGTATTTATTTTAGTGATTCATTTTTACAGACTTTTTTTTAAATAAATAAATGTAAATATTTTTACTGTTTTAAACTCCCTGCAAGCTCTGAGTAGTCAGTTACTTTCAGCAGACAGACAAGCTGTACAACCAATGCCTGAGTATATATATGTTGCTTACTCCACCCTGAGGCAAAAGAAAGTCTGCCTGGGAGTGATTATCTGTTAGCTTTTGCTAATGTGATAGTGCAGATTAGCATTGTAATCCATTTAGCATAGAGCAGCTAATCCACTTTATTATTGTTGAAAAGGAATCAGATAATATTGAATGGAACCACTGAGCTGCCTTAATGATTTTTGACTGATGAGAAATTAAGACGTTCTGTAATAATAATTGATGATTCCGATGATGAGCCCACGATTAAAGCATATTATTCCATGTTCACCTCACATCAGGGCAATAGTGGTATTACCTGAAATGCTTTATAAAGTATTTAAACCTTGCAAGCTTTTCAACATTTTATGACCTTATGCTGACATTTATTTATTTGTTGGACATTTATGTGATAGACATCCTTACAGACATGTTGGTGAGAAAAGTTAAAGATAAAAGCTACATGATTTTCCTCTATTTTACAGGTCAGTATCTGAAAAGTGTGGCATGCATTTTATTTTGGTCCTTTGGATCACTTTATTTGAGAACCGACTCGCTGTAGTTATTGCTGCAGGTCTTTTTATAATGTCCTTACTGGGTTTGGATTTATTAAGATCTTTCGCAAAACATCAGCTTAATGATGCATCTGAGGAAGAGCATTTGTTAAAGGCTGTGCTTCATATTTTGCCACAGTTTCTCAGTCATATTTAGGATTTTAATTGGGCCGTTACAACATTAATATGCTTGGATTGAAATTGTTTTATTACAGTTCTAGCTACAGCTTTGTTATCCTACTGGAAAATTAATATCTGCCCAGTTTGAAGTCTTTTGCAGATTTTATTTGTTCTCTCAGATACCACTGTGTTTTATAGTAGAAATGGTAAAAATCAGGGGAATAAGCAGAGATAATATTCTGTAATCTTTAACAAATATTTAACACTTGACATGAATGCAGGTTTACTGAATTTATAGATTTAAGAGGGCTAAATATTAATGCAATGCTGTTTCATGTAATATGCATTGTAATGTGTATTTTGGAGGTATGTGTTAAACGACTTTTTCCTCAACAAACCAAAAGCTTTGCAGCTACTGTTAGATTTGTGAGACAAAGTGCTTTAAAATGGCCATCAAATGTTTTTTATGAACTGCTGTTTTTTTTGACAAACTCAAGCAGTCGTGGTCAAATCACTGGCATTCCCTTGTGTGCTCCCCTTTAGTCCCAGGGTGACTTAACTCACCACTGTTGCATGCTTGCAGACATGCGTTGCTCTCCCTGGTGGCTCGTTTGTTTTGTTGGTGGTCAGATCTAGGAATGATATACAGGAGCTTCCCATTGAAGCCTCTCTGCTCCCCGGTGACTGTGGATCTGTCCCAACACAATAAAACTCTATACTCAGCCACTGCTATAGACTGTCAGCCCTTAAACTCAATGCAACTCAGCACTTGGTCATTTGCCCTGGGGGTAATATGATATACTCATCTTTCACTGAATGCACACGCACACACATGCAGTTTTCTGGGGGCATATGCACATAAAATGAACTTGTCTAATAGGACAGATTCTATAACCCCACCTGCTGAATCTGGATTTGGCTCGTGTAAAAGTTTCTTTCTTCATGCCTCCTTCTCTTCTTTCTCTTGCCTATCTGCCTTCTGTTCTTTTTTGTGCAGCTGACCCCGTCTGTACAATGGGTCCCAGTGGAAGTGTGTCAGGCTTTGATAAAATGGAGCTCGAGGTTCTTTGTGATCAAGGTCACTACCTTATCCTAACAGGAGGCAGAGCAGGAGGGGAAGAATAGCTGGAAAACAAACAAGAAGTCAGACAGGGGTGAAATCAGGGTGAAGAAATGTCATGTTGCGAAACTTGATATTTGAGGGACCAACAGGACAAGATCTAAATTGCAGCAGTTTAATAGAAAGTTTGTGATATTGTAGATGGCATTTCTGTAAAGACAAAAGTAGTGAAAAAGTTTGGCCTGAAGATGGAAAAGCAGATTCTTCATTATTAATTTTACTTCCATCCATCCACCCATTTTCTGTCCCACCTCATCCCTGCTGGGGTCGTGAGGGGTGCTGGTGCCTATCTCCAGCTGTCAAGGGGTGAGAGGCGGGGTACACCCTGGACAGGTCACCAGTTCAAGTCCATCGCAGGGCAACACATGCAGTAGACAAACACGACAAACAACCATTCACGCACACAAAGGACAATTTAGAGAAGCAACTTAACCTAACAGTCATGTTTTAGGACTGTGGGAGAAAGCTAGGGTACCCGGAGAGAACCCAGGCATGCACAGGGAGAACATGCAAACACCATGCTGAAAGTCCTGAGGCCAGGAATCGAACCCAGAACCTTCGTGCTGCAAGGCAGCAGTGCCACCCTCTTCATCACTATGCATCATTTTACTTCTTTTCAGTAAATAAAAGTGAAATGAAAATGATCAAATACATAATCTGTATATCAAAATACACAGCTTAAAAGATCATGCAGAATAAAATTCACGCTAAGAAACTTATATAAAAGTGTAAATTGTTAGATTCCACTTTTAAGTTTTGAATGGTTTGCAATCCGGTTTCTGTAAAGACTTGAAATGTTACAGTTACTGTTTTAAAATTAAAATGACAATTATAGAGTTGACATTTTAAACTGCAGACTATATTACTTTAGCAACTACAGCTTTAATCTCAGCTAGCTTTAACAAAATCTCATAGTCAGGTGTATATTCTTGAACATTTTCCATCTGAGATCCAAAGGGTGCAAACAGTAGTAGTATTAGTACACAATGAATAAATGGGCAGGATGTAACATAGCAGCCTATGTTGTCTTTTCAACTTTCCTGATATCTGCTGAAAATCTTACTCTCTCAGCCAGAGTGATTCAAAGATAAGACTTATTCATGTCTCTAGTAGTGTTGTTCATCCTTGTGCTTCTTTTAACACCTCCCTGATATATAAAAAAATAAATAAAAATCAGTGATGTGTTTGTACATTACAGAATGTGTGATTCTGTTGTGCTTGGTATGGTGCCTTTAGTGCTCATAAAAATATTGGATTTCTGAGTTTCAGTCTGGCTATTTAAGCTAAACATCATTGGTTAGTTCCTAACTGCATGTATTTAATGTATATGTTGTGGAAACACGTTGAAAGATGAATAGTTGTTTATAATCCTGAATATTTTAGCTACTTGTGCAAAGACGACAAATCTGCACTGGTGTTTAAAGGCTCTACAGCTTCCTTGGTGCTAATTTTGGTTTTCTGGTAGTTTTTTTAGTTTATCTTTTGCTTGGTAAATGCAGGCAGAGGGAACACAGACAGTTTGTTGTCATAATCTTATCATAATTAAGTATGAAGTGACTCACCTTATCGTGGGCCATCTGCTTCCCATCCAATTATCTCCTTTTCTTTCATGTTACCTGCAAATATTTCCTGCTGAAGAGCATAAAGAATTGCCAAGAGTCATCATAACTTTAATAAGACTTGGCTTACTGTACATGTGTCTGTAAGTCCACAAAGACCTATATCTGTGTATGCATGGAAGTTTACTCTGTAGAACGCTGAAAGCTGCTGGTGTAGGGTTTTTTGACCGATGTCTTTCTGCCAAACTAGAGGCAAAGGAACAGAGTGAGAAAAAGAGAGGGGGGGGTGTAAGCAGATGTCCTGGCTCCATTCAGACCATTTCTATCATATCGTATCACCCTTTTTTGCTGAGTAAACTTCCCTGGCAATTTATGGTGCACACCTCTCGCCCAGATGCTATATTGCCTTAATTGCTTTGGAATGACTCAGACTCTGATCTAAAAAGAGATGTTGAATATGTGATAGTAGTATGTACTGCACCAAACAGGTTACAAGCTACAGAAATCCACGGTTAATAATCAAAATGAGTAGAAGGGTTAAAAAATATAGTAAAATAATAATTGGCCTTCATGTAACTATTTATAGAATAGAATAAAATAGAATTGAAAATCCCTTTATTGTCCGAAAGTGGGGAAATTGTGGTATTACAGCAGCAGCAAAAGATTACAGTAAAAGTGGTCATAAAAAATATGGGCCTAAAAATTATGTTTAAAAATAACAGCGTAAGTTACAGAGTTAAGAAAATAAACAGATAAAATACTGTACTGTACAGTATAAATAATATACAGCTCTGAACACTTTTATAGTAATGGATATGTGAAAAAAATAGCAGCAACACCAGAGATGTGCAAAAATGACAGCAGCATGTTAGCTGCTGATAACAGTTAGTTATGCCAGTAGTTTTACAGCGTTTTGTTTTGTTTGTTTTGAGTGAACAACCTATTTTTTAATCCTACAGTGAATGCAATAAAAGCAATGTTTGATAGTAATGAAGTAATGTTGAAAAAACAGATTAAAATTCTGATCTTCTCTCATTTTCTGGGATTTTTCAGATCAGGGTCGACGGTTCATCGCGTGCCCTTCAATATGAGACTGTTCACGCTGTTGAGGATGGACCCATTTTGAGAGATATGGCCTTCTCCTCTGACCACCACTACCTCTACGTCATGTCTGAGACCCAGGTAAGAAACAACAGAAAAATCATCTTAAGTCTTTTGCACTCACAATAATTATAACTTCTATGATGAGCAATGTGTTTATTATTATTCATGTCAGAAGTCATAGCAACCTTTTTCATAACAAAGATTTTATTATAGGATAGCATGAGAATGAAAACAGGTTAGATGAACCAATGTGTGCTTTTTCTTTATATAGTAGCACACTATGAGCAAGAGAGTGTAGTTTCTAAATTATAGGGAGATAAGAGCGGTACTGTGTATGTACGCATGTGCACAAGCAGATTTTCACCATCTCTTAGTGCCTTTGATGACATGGAATTTGGTGCAAAATAGCAGCACTATGTGTAATGGACACAGACTGTGAACACCTATCCAAGACAAAAGCCCACCAAAATAGCATCACTAAAATTCACTCTAATCCAGGCTCCTGTAAATGACTGGATTTCTTCTGATGTTCTACATGAGGGCACAAAAGCATGGAGGCCCATTGATTACATTAGATCATAAATGGGAATGGCCTTTTTGGCAAGACATCCTCCACTGCACACAATAATGGCCCCACAGACACAAAGACCCGGCCAAAAATAAAGCGTAGCATTAACGGATCTATTTTAGAACACAGGTTATATTAAGTAAGACAACTATCCTGCTAACAGCATACAATACATTTTGTTAACTACACATATATTTGTATATGTTTTTTCTGCTTTAAGGGGAAAAAAAAAGGAACAATCGGTATTGAGATAGGAATACTGTTTATCATCCCAACCAGTATTATCATTGTAGATGAAAAGTAACAGTTTTTATGAAGAACATATATGTATTATTTTTCATTTTAAAGTGGGAGTATAAAGGAAAAGTTATAAAATGCCTTCTGCGGATATTGTCTTGGCAAAAGTTACTGTAAAAAACTTAATTTAACAAGATTATGTTTCAGAGTGACCTATCCAAGGTCTGGACTTTAATCCAATCAATCAAATTCTGTACTGTATTAAATGTGCTGTTCATGCTGGAAAACCCTCTGTGGCTGAATTAAAATTTTCTCAAAGGAGAAAGGGACAGAATTCTCTGTAATAATGTTAGAGTCCTGTCGAGTTACCAAATACTCTCGTTTCAGCTAAGGTGGCCACAGTCAGTTATTGGGTTTAGTGTGCAATTAGTTGTTCACAGAGGGTTAGGGTGGTTTGGATAGCCTCTTTCCTTCAATGAATGAAATGAGCATTTCAGTTATTATGTTTATCTTTGTACGGTATAAAAATTTGCTAAACATGGTCATTATGTAGCTTATATGAAAAAAAGAAATCAATTTAGTGGTGTTTAAAGTAGGAAGGCTTTTTAGTAAATAGTCAATTTGCACAGTTGTAAGTCTGATCTCCTCTAACAGCTGAAGCAAAACAAATGGGAATTCACATGCACACAAGCAGTTAATAAAGCCAACATAAAAAAAACTAAGTATACAAAACTCAAATCCAGTTCACAAATAATCTTAATCAACACCAGAGGGGTTTAAAGAGCAAAAAAAGGGGTCTGTTATTCACATCACATTCTCCCACTGATTCACATATATATTTACTGTACTGGTTTAATAAACTGAATGTGTTGAAGGTTTTTTTTAGACTTACAGTAATTACTTTGATTAAAGGTGCATAATCATGTTAAAACCAAATACTATTGGATCATTTTAGAATTATATATCCTTTTTGGGCCTAAAGGAATAAATAAATAAAATAAATAAATATAAAAACCTTCTTTCCGCTAAGTGCAATATTGATGAAACCTGAACTTAATCAGATCGTGAGTAGTCTTCTGGATCCTGGCAGTTGTGATTGTTTATTTTAATCATTCTATATGTACTTTTTTTGTATTTGGACTGGAACGTTTAAATAGCAATACTGTCACTAGTATCAAGATTAGTAAGGATGCATACTCTGATGTCAATTAACAATCGCGAACAACAGTTGCATGTTTCCACAGCTTTAGCTTGCGCCTCATGGAACATTGTGCAAACTGCATTCTGTCATTGAAAAGTGAATCAAATATATCCTTGTTGGAATTAAATGTTTTTCTGCACTTTTCAAACATTTTGGAGTTTTGTTCACACTATTTTATCAACTCTATTGGGAGTTCTGCACTTGCTTACCTTCTTTCCTTAAGGTGGTCTACCAACTATGAGGACATGTAATGCTGTCAGGTCACATGATGTTATGATAAATGTACAGAAAAGGTATTATTTACAAAATGACTGAAAACAATTTAAAAAATACTAAAATAAACAACAAACAATAGTAGGACATGGTAATAAAAAAATAAAATAAAAACTTGATTTGCTACCAGGTTCAGCTACTGTGTCAAATACATATGAAAAGTCTCATAACCAGACTGTGCTCCTTTAAGTTTATACAAATTTAGTCCAGCAATTTATGATAACTAGTTTTGATTGATATTTGAATTAATCAGGGTAAGTTGCCATTTAGGATTTATGTGGTATTGTATTTTACCACCTGTTATTTTCTATTAAGTACAGTTGAGTTTCTAAATGTCTATTATCACTGCCAGCACTAAGCGTTAAAAAACATGCAAAAATGCAGCTACTACTTATGTCCAAGATTTAATGACATGGAAATGTTTTATCTTGTGGCCAAAATGTTGAACATCCATTGGAAAGTTTATTAAAAGATTTTTGCACCTTTTCAAGGTTTTACAGACCTGCTGTTTTTAGAATCAGAATAATCAGAATTGCTTTATTTCTCACTGAGCCTGGAGAAGCACTGCAGTAGAGTGAAATCGAGCTTTGGTACGGCCCATCTGTCTGTGGCTCTGCTTTAAACATGCAATTATTCTTGAAAACTCAGAAATAATCTCTTTAGGCTGTGATATTGACATTTCATGCTATCAAATCACAAAAGAATAGATCCCTAGAAAGTCTTTGTTATTAATTTTCTTTCTGGCCAAGTCTATTATATTTCATTATCGATTTTAATTGATATTTGATAAGTGTTCAAGAATAAATGTCAGTCTGAATCGCCTTTGTTAGCTATCTGTTAACCTTAGTGACTGTCAATTTGAGAGAGCATGCGGATGGCGAGCCTAGCAAGCTCCAGCAGCATCGAGTGAGGAACTGCTCGAATGATCATTATGCTGGTTTAGAATAACATCCAGGACACACATGCACACTCCCAATTCCCAGCAGTGGTGAATGCTATTAAAGAAGGCTGAGTTGGTCGATAACTAAAGGCCACCTGCTGTTTCTGGGGCCTGGGACCCAGACACTCACTGAGAGTGTGATTCTTGGAACGAGGGAAAAATACAGACAGAGGTCAGAAGAAGAGTGGCAAGGGTACCCAGAACAGGCAGCTGAAAACACAGTTAATCGATAAAGCTCTTCACATGCTGTTTTAGCCCTGAAATGCTCTCCTTCAGCTTGGTGATGATGGATCCTAGTGGGTGTTTGTCCTCTGCTGAACACAGAATGTTAGTCACTTAGACAGTGATTTTGAAGGTCTTTCGGAAAAGAGATAATTTGATGGAAATGGAATAAAATTATTTAAAAGTGACTTGATTATTCAGATAATTCAAAAAATTATTAAATTTAGGTATTATGTTTGGTCATTCACATAATTTAATGAGGTTTTGTTTTTGCAAAGATGTGCATTGACCACGTTGATAGTCGACATTAAGTTTATGATACTGAAGTATCATTTAAGTTTAATGCAATTAAATGAATTCTGTATCCTTCCTGCTTTCATTGTAACAGATTCTTTGTCGGGTTGTATAGAGCCACATTCCTTCACAATATTGATCTATTAAAAAAATTGATTCCCATTATACCGTCTACATTTTGTTCATCTTTTATTATTTCCAACTTGCCTGTTGATATTTTCTTTGTTAGGTTTATTTTTCTTCCAGACTTATTGAGTTGTTTCTTTTTTTTACTGCAACCTATTTTCTTAGAGAATTTGTCAAGATAATGGGAATCCAGCTTAATTTGTTTTCTTGCCTGGTATTTTTTATATTCCTTTTCTTTATCCTCATTCTGTAGCTAACCCTTTCTGACGACCCATTTTCATTTGTACCGTGTGCGTTCCCCCACTGCTCTTTAACAGAGCGATCTGTCATTGCTGCTTCCTCGTTAATCCAGTGATTGGTGGTCCTCTAATGAGATTTTTTTCCCCTGTCTCACCCCTCTGTACTATTCACACACATAAGCATGTTATATTTCTTTTTTTCGTTGGTTAAATAGATGTTAAGGCATAAAAATTCACCTATATGATATAGAAGTCTGTGATTACCGATCTTAAGGTTGGTGTTTCAGTGGCGAGTGCAGGTCAGTCCCACTGTTCCTATGAGCAGCTACCCAAGCTCCCTACTGTGTTCAAGTGATGTTTATGCCGTTTCATGTGTCAACCTCCTTCTTGTAGAAGATTTGAGGTGTTTATCTGCTCAGAAAAAAACAAAAGAAAGGTAATAATAACATACAAATTGCTCTGGTGCCTTTTTTTGTAGTTTTTCATCTTAATTCTCATGACTGGGTGCGGACACTGTTAATACATTGTTTATTTATTTTCACATTTATTTTCTTAATGTTGTATGATAACTGTATGAAATTGTTATTATTATTATAGACAAGAATAAAGGAAAATTATGCCCTTACATGTTTCTTTATAGAAAATAAGACAATTCCAAACCCGGCACAAGCATTTATACCTCACCCTCTAAACAAAGATTAAGGTTATTTTATATGCCACACCAGAGATGGCCAGAACAATTTCTCCAAATCTGGTATCCTTGGTGTTATACAGATTTATGCTCCAAACAGTTTATCTATTCCATATTTTGTAAAGTTTTGCAGATGCCAGATAATGATTAATCTGTTTGATTCAGAAATGCTGATTCAGAACAACATCTAACAGATGCAGGCCACGTCATCAGTAAAACTGTGGTTCCCCATGTCTGTGTTATGCTAAAAAAAATTATCCATAATTTTATATGTAAATCAACTGTAAAACTATAAGAAGTGTGGCATGCACTTTTCTTTAGCCCAGGTAGTGGCTATTATACAGTGGGGTATCATTTCTTAAGCTGGGACAGTTAGGAGGATAAGAACTTCAGTGCAATAGTTTAGATCATATTAATTTGTTAAAATAGCTTTGTCAAAGTCTAGAAGTAAATCCAAATAAAAATATGCAATAGAATTTGGTAATAGTGCCTCAAAGATGCACATTAACGAGTAACCAAAATAAAAACAAAAGCAATCTTTTAAATGAAATAAACCCTCAACAAGCGTCTGTTCAATAATGCTTTTTATTTAACTAGTTTTGATTCATTTTTAAGAACTCTATATTAGGGTCATTCCCAAAACCTCCTGCAGTAATAACTACAGAAAAATGTCTTTTTTTTTTTTTTTTAAAGGTTTTGGCTTTTATTTGGCAATAAATCAATTAATAAAATAACTTCAGTTCTGCACTCTTGTGATATCTTATAACTCAAATTGACTAATTAGGTACTGTACTTATATTTTTGCATGAAACCATAGATAAATTTGGGAATAATCTGTTTCAACTTGCATTATTTATTAAGTGAAAATTCTTTTGATAGTTAATCAACTTCATTTATTAGACATAAATTTAAAAAAAGCATTTGGGAGTCATTAAAGCTGCTTGTTGAGTCATAATCATTAAAACCAACCTTTAGTGTTTACAAAGCCGGGCTTTTGTCCTGTAACAACCAGCAGGTCCTATAAACTAATGTTCGTACCGGAGTTCACTGAGTCAAAGCTTTGATTTTATCAGACCTGTCCTTACGTCGCCTCAGTCATTTCTGTTGTCAATGGTAGGACTTTAAATTTGGCTATAAAAACTGTTTCCACTGTCACATTCAGGGTGCTAAAATATTTATATGCAGTGTAGCAAATACTGATCTGTAAGTGTGAATTATTGAAAATGTGTTCCGCGGCAGGGTGAGATCGTTCAAAGTCAAATCCTTTTTTCTCTATCCCTGAGGGAAATTCAACAAGCCAATTTGCGGAAATATCGCATCTTCACATCTCATCCAAAATGTTTACCAGGATCCTTTAATTTATCTCAGTAGAAATCTGTTTTGCCACATTCTTCTAACGCTAGACTCTGTGGCTGAGAGTTATAAAGATGCTAGGATTTGTATTACAATGTGCTGAGGATAAGCTGAAGTTGGGCAAAGCAGGTGCAACAAGCTGATAGATAGCAACTGTTTTTACCTGACATCTCTTAAAGAAATCATAAGTGGTGCAAAATGAGCTTGATTATATAACTTCACCCTTTATTTCCTCAGTGATGTTTATTGCAGGTCAATTAATAAGGCGGATTGATTTAAATAGAAAATAATCAACGTATTATAAAAGCTTCTTGGTTGGTGGTTGCAGTTTAAGCCGTGCATCTAGTCTGCCTTTGTTTATGCCGTTTCTCACATCTGCTCTATTCAGGCTGGTCAAAACTATATATCCAGCATTGTTTTTGTATGCCTACTATAAATATTTGCGATCTTCTTGGTCTGACACTCACTGATGACAAAGAAATTATGAGAACCCCTTAAAACCACATTGCATTTATGTATGATGCATGCTGAGGTTGCAGAGTTAGGCACTTGAATATCAATCAGGTGGGAAAAATATAGCCTGATGTGTTTCAAATGATGATCTGTAACCTGCTTCTAGCTTGTTGAGCTGCATTTCTCTTCGGTTATGTGAGGCTTAGCATCTTCGGAAGAAAAAATGAGAGAAAATGATTGATTATTTCCAAGTCATTAATCTTACTCTGCCAAAGATGACAGTGCAATTGATGGCTCCGTCATTTAACCTCTGGAACGTCAAATGAAAACAATATTGCGGTAGCAGCCACTGGGCCGCACTGTTAACTGAATTTATGATATAACGTTGTCAATTGGGTGTTAACTGATTGAGCGGTGCCTCAGCTATGACGAGGCATTGAGTGGTTGATGTGTCCCCTGCCTCATTTGGCTCCCGCGTCAATCGTGATCCTTATCCAGGTGGAGAGAGGGTGCTGAAACAGAGTGCAGCAAAAAAACAAAAATCTGATTCACTAAAAGAAGTAAATTGATTCCATTTGTTTCTATCCTGAAAAACTAAGGATAAAAAGGCAAAAGAATAACAGATGACAGTGCCATTGTGTATAAAAATTAATGGGAAGAGTTTGCATAACAAACCTTGTGGGACACTAAGTTAATAGAAAAAAATATTTTAGTTTAATTGCAACCTAAAGAGTGTGGGGAGTGATGGACTAGTGGTTAGAGCAGTGTGCTTGTGCTCTGAGAAGTTGCAAGTACCCGGTTCGATCGCCACAGCCTGCACTTTGGGTCCCTGAGACAATGACTGTTATTTATAATATAACCTGATAAACATTTGTGACAATAAAATGCGGTCTCCATAGAGAAAGTGATCCTGTTCACACCTTTGAGATTTGAAAAGTCCACATTTAACAACACAAAATGTTTTGAATATGCTTTATATAAAAAAATACAAGCAAAAACAACACACACAAACAAAAAACAGTAAGAGTTAAAAAAAAAAAAAAAAAAAAAGACGACACAGAGGACCACAGGATTATGCAGTGTTAAAAGCCAAACAATAAAAGTGGGTCTTAAGATGAGACTTAAAACACCTCATGGTAAAGGCTGTTCCTATATGGATGGCCAAAGTATTCCAAAACCTAGGGCCAACTACAAAGGGAAAAAAAAAAAAAAAAGATTTCCAAGTCCAGCATTTTGCATGATGGAACAAAATAAGCTGCAATATTTTTGTGTTATACAATAAACCTTCCTGTTAACTGCAAAAGTCTCCTTGGAATTTTTCGAAACATGTCTACCAAGTAAGAATCGATGTCCTGCTGCACATCTAAACTTTTGCAAGGAAAAGAATGGTAAGAATAGTGCAGTTATTGAGGGATCCACAAAATCCTATATTTGCTTCCAATCTGTAAACAGCCATGCCTCCATAGACAATTCCGTTTAATTCCAATGCTATCTAACACCCTCTGTCTTCTTTTTGCGTTATTCAAAAGCTTTAGTAATACTGCAAAAAACTCAAATCAAGTGTTTTCCCTTGGTGACAATTTCCAAACAGAAGATTGTCAGACTTAAGATGACCTGATTACTAAGCCAGTCTCTTGCAGCAATACTTTAGTTTTCATTTTTAACTACTATTTGTCGAACAAATCCGTGCTTCCTGGCCAACAGTGTGACTGGATTGCAGACATTGCGCTAAACTAATGAACAAATTCATGGCAGTGAAGGAGAAAAAGATGAAGTTAGCCGAAAGGGTGGGAAAAAAAAGATAAGAGGAGTTCAGTGTGCCCCACAGGCTGTAAATCAGGATTGGACTATCAATGTAATTTCCCCCTCTCTGTGCATGTGGAGGGTGTAGATTGGCTTCAGGTGGAATCTCTCTTTAATTACAAGTCAAGGGAGGCAGGAAAATAGCTGGATAAAGAGAGGACTAGAGATGAAGCAGAGGAATTAGTTGATAATAAAAAGTCTCTGCTGATTTAATAAATGATGAATCCTCAGTCTAGGAAGAGTTCAATGCTTTTGGCATTATGTAAGGAGAAGAGAGGTATAGCAGGTAAAAAACTAAGAAAAAACGCAGTTTAAATCACAAACAGAAATATATATTTTTTCGTATATGTTTCAAATGCCTTTCCATTTCCATTGCTTTAAATCTGCCATGGCACACACATACATGCACAATGTAAATCTAATTTGACACCATTGTGCTGCAACATCAAATGATCAAAAGTGTCTCCCATTTCTCTCCCCTCGCATTAAGGCATCAACTATCTCTGTGATCTCTACTTTTAAAAGCATGATTGTATTCAGCAGCATCCATCTCTACCTATTGTGAAAGGAGGGAAAGTGCTGGGTGTAATGGCTGTCATTTACTCACCTGAAACAGGAGGGAATTATAAATGCCATGCAACCCAATCCTTTGTATTTATCCCCGCTGATATGATGGCACAGTCACAGGGAAGAGACAGTGAGCTGTAATGGTCAACTCACTGGTTAAGCCCATGAAGAAGATAGCGTAAAATGAATGTGATATCGAGATGAGAGGGACAAGGGGTGCATTGGGTCGTTTAGCCACCAAATCCCTCAATTTTGTGATAAAAGTGGAGACAAAAGTGTTGCCCGCTAAAGTGTGAGCTTGTGTGTATTAGATAGAGAAGGAGAGCTCTGGAGAGATGATGAATGCGTGATGTTTCACACCTCAGAGAATCTGAGTGACAGAGACGGGCAGACTGAAACAGAGGGAGAATGAATGATATCAGGATCTGTGCTCTGGAACAGAGGGCTCCTATTGGCAGCCATCGCTTCTGCCAGGCTCTGAATATGGTGTGTGTTTGCTTGTGTGTTTTATCTGTAAACAGAACCATCTCCCTGATGTAGGCATCTATGGGTTTCCAGAGCTCTGAATATCTTTCATATTCTACACTGAGTTTTATTTGTATTTTTTTTTTATCCCAGTGAATTTTGTGTGTGGTTCAGTGTCTATAATGATGTTTTTGCATGCCCTGTTTTTTTTTTTTCTGTTCCTTTTAGATATATTCAGATCATTTAAACTGTTTAAATTATTAAACGTTATTGAAAAATTGTAGTGAAGGAAAAAAACATTTGGAATCATGATTTTCTTCATTAATCATGTTATGATTATTATTGAGCAGATATTTTAGCTTGGTTTCACTAGCAGGATGTAGGCGAACTCATTTTGGAACCTGGCACCCTCCAACTTAAAGTCAAAACAGAAAATAGGTTAAAATATCTTAAAAAATAACTCAAAACCAGTTACAAAACAAGTCATTGTCATATTTTGCTTTATAGAGGGTTACAAAGCCACTTGTTAACTCTGGGACTCCTGCTCTGAACCCATTATCCATAAATGAAAAAATAAAAAATAAATAAAAGGACTAGCTAGTCTACCAAAGTTAAATTAACTTTCTTGCTGATAGAAACACTTTGCTTCTGTTAAGTTTCTGTAACTTATTGGTTAATTTTACGAGGCGGTTTTTATCATGCCTTTTGTTGCAGACTTTTGCTCCCTGTTTTACTGATATTATTTGATTAAGCCTTTTCTAACATTATACAGTATAAAATGAGTATAAAAGCCAGTGTGATATGTGCTAATATCTCAAAGCTGCTATATCTGTATCGTATGGAAATGAAAAAGTTGTATCGGGACATTGCTACTTTTTCAGGTGCTTTCACTGATTGCTGCGGCACCGTCTTAAATATCAAAATAATACTAAGATGAGTAGGTTTAAATTTTTCCACATTGATGCTAAGATACTTGTTGTATGGCAGTACTTTCCCCAAGGGGTAAAAGTTGTATTGTTTCTGGCCTTAAATACTTCTCTCAGGCAGATAGTTTCACACCGCACATTATGAAACAAATGTTGCAGCGTTATTTGCTACAGTTTTATCTCAGTTTTTGTCACATGATAATGAACTTTTCACACAAGGATAGAGAGATGAAAGAACATTTTTCTTTTATCCACTCTGATGAAAAGGCTTTGCTACCTTATATCATCCATAGGCTATGACAGTGGCCTTTCTCTACAGTCACCCAGAGGATTCTCTTGCAGTGAAGTGAGGCAGTTCTAAATGTTCAGAGGAAGATCGGGGCTCAGGAAAGGGAAAGGTGGTGTGAAGAGAGGAAATCCCTTTTATAAGACACATTGCTCTGTATAGATCAGTGTAGAGTTTGATCATGTGTCCAAAACATTGCCCTTCTATCTCCCTGCTTCCATCTCAAACTCATTCCCTTTATCTACCTGATGCAAATATGGTTCTACACAGTAGGGAGGGCAGAACATGCTTGCTTTTTTTTTCAAAGCACAAACACGCTTTTCACACTGATAAACCAGTATTGTCTGTAATCTGTAATAGCATGCACAATTCCTCTTTGACAGGGTGATGCATATCATTTTAAATTCATTCAGCTATGTGTGAATCTGCAGAATACGTATGTAAATATATTATTGTATGCTATTTATAGTAGATGCTGAGACACCATGATAAATACACAACAGTTGCAGGCCAGGAGAGGGAGTAATGCAGTGCACTGTTTTTACCTACATAATGTTTATGTATCATAGTTGGTTGAGGTTTGTGATATTTGTCATGCACCTGTTTGTAATGTGATATAAATTTTCTTGTAAGGTAGATACAGAGGAATCAATGTTATTTAGAAAGAAACTGAGGAATGAATGAGTCCGTAATATGCATCCCTGTTATAAAAGATACAGGTAGAGTTCTTACAGATGTGAACACATCTATTAGCTTGGCCAGTCAGACTGGTTTAGTGTACCCTTTAGGAAGTTTTGGAATCGTAATACAAAATAACTTAGTACTTATTTTTATGGTTATACTGTAATGTAAATGGGTAGCCTGGCCAGCCAGACTGGTTTATAAGTCTAGTCGAAAACAGACCGGACCAAACATAATTTAGGAGGTAGATCCATTGTGCGAAAATGTTTTTCTGCATCTGTCAAGGGTACAACTGCAATGGATTGAAGTATTAATGATGACCTCTGTTATGCTTTAGAAGAGCTGCTCACATCTTTGATATTTCAACTGGCTTTCGTAAAAGCGTTTCCTTCTAAAAAAAAAAAAAGAAATTGTTTTTCCACTGAATGTTAGTCATGCCTTTAAAATTGGCCTCTTACCTTCTCCTTTCCAGAATGATATGCTGTGTACACTTTAAAAGTCAGTCTCGCTGGCAAGGCGGTGGCACCCTGTAATTCACACTGTAATTATAGAAATTCTAGACAGAAGAGAAGATAAACTATTTTAACTTTTTTTAAATATCAGCATGTATGGCTCTCGTGTACATGCTGGTGATGTCACGTCTTTCCTGGCTCTCAGGGAGCACCATGAGTGACAGCGGTCATCCACCAATGATAAATCTTTAATCAGAAGTGCCAGTAACTTGCTGTTGCCATGGTAATGAGAGAAGGGAAAGCTGAGATCCACCTCACTTTTGCCCCTTGTGCCGGACCACTTAAGGCCTCTGCCAATCAGTGCCAGTCAGTGCCAGTTTGAATTGGCAGTCCCATATATCATCATAGATGGACTGCTAATCCCTGGTGACCCAGTTCATCCATGTGGAGAAGCTGGATTGGAAAAAGCTGAGAAATGCAATGCATTAATGATTCTATACAAACATGTTTTGATACAAGATGATGTACATGTCTTTTTGGAAAGTATTTTTCTTTTTAGGAGGGTTGGTGGTGATTTTACACTCCTGATGGCCATCTTAAAACTAAGACGACTAAGAAAGACCTCAGAAATATTTAGATTTTCATCTATTGGATCTTATTCAGGTTAAAAGTATAGCTTCAATGCAAAAACAAATCACGGAATGAGACCGCATGATACAAATAACAAATTATTCATAAGGTTATTCAAATACATATTGGCTCTTCATTATATGATCAAAGGTTTAAGATCATAGCTTAAATAGAATTTGATAAAATACTACCATGGTCTGGAAAAGCTTTGGTTGTAAGCCTCTCTTTCCATCAGTTGTCTCTGGTATTTAACTTTCCTTAACTTGTCATTGTTTCTTTAAGAGATTTTGTCTTAAAGGTCTATAAATGTTGTATGTAGAACATAACTTTCAAAAGCATGGTTAAAACCCACCAACAGGGAGTAGAAAGTGTCCCCTCCCTTTGGTTTATAAACATACAGCATACAAAAATCCTGTTTAGGGGATGGTGGAAAAGACTAAAGTGAATGAATAATCTTGCAAAGTGAAAGGGATGCATTGCAATGAGTTTCATATATCAGGCTTTTTGACATTGTGCTGCCCTGAAAACAAACAGCTTTCTTTAGATGTACCTTGAATCTCTGTCCATTGTTTTAACCCTATGGTTTTTCTCCACAGCTCTCGAGAGTGCCAGTGGAAGCCTGTGGACAGTACTCCACCTGCAGTGAATGTCTTGGATCGGGTGATCCTCACTGTGGCTGGTGTGTTTTACACAATATGTAAGTACCTTTCAGCATGTCTTCACCCTTGCTGGATCTAAATATTTTATTTTATCAATGTCTTACAATTTGTAAATTACTCCAGCAGCATTGCATGTTAACATTTTTAGCAATCTTGTGTTTGGGATTTATTTGGGCACATGCCCAGAAATCCAGTCTTCCCTATCCTAGAGGATTTAGGACTGTCTTCTGCTGGTATAGGCCAAGTTTCAGATTGTCTTACTGGGTTAGGCCTTGTGCCAGATTCCCCCTTAGATCCATTACCCACCTAAACCACTGGCATTCTTTACCGGCCCTGAAACAGGAGCCCGGTGAGAGCACAGACACTGGTGGGCATTGCCAAAGTTCTGATGGGCTTCACTCCAACCTTAAAAGTGTGAGCTTTCTCTCATATTGGAAGCTGCTGGAGATCACAGGGATGATCCTATTAAGCATACGATACTCAATTGACCCTGCTAACCTGTTATCTTTGGCTCTACTTCTAATATTGTGAGTCTCTGTAATTTTCCCCTCAAAATGCATAAGGACGTACAGCAGGATGGGTCAAATTTCACAAACAATCCATCTCTTGACAATCCCCAGTCCTTCAAGATTGCAGAGGGAGATGGTGCTTGCAGGGGGCAGAGACATTCCCACTACCCTGTAAATTGAAAATTGGTTTCTTGTGTTGGCTCTGGCTCAAGGGTAGAGTGGCTGGGTGTGTGTGTGAGTGAGAAAGACACTGAGACTGGTACATTTAGCACCTTTATCCCTGCTACCACCAAGAGGACGTGATGAGGCCAAGGGAGCTATGCGAGTGTGAGAGGAACACAGAGAAAACCAGATATAAGGCAAGATGGACAAGGAAGAAGTGACTGAGAGATGGGAACTGCAGCAGATGAGTAGGAAGATGACAAATAAAGAGAGCAGGGAAGCAGAGTAGTCAAGAATAGATGGTAATAAATTCTTAGAAAGACAAGGAGAGAAATGATATCAGGATGATCATATATTCCAAGGCCAGAGAGGGAGAGTGTGTAAAAAGTGTTAGCTGACAGTGAGGATAAAGAATAAATAGAAGAAAGTCAAGCAAGGAAAAACAGAATATGAATAAATATGAGATCCCTGAGGTAGAAATGAACTATGATGGGTGATGGATGGATCATGGAGCTTAAAATTGAGGTTACAGGCAACAGCACACAAACATGTTCATGCGTGAATGACTAAATCATTAGTCCAGAGATTTCTGTTGACAAACTTTTTTTCAACAAACTGCTTTTTTCCAGCATTTTCCTTGAACTGTTTATCAGCTCTGTGGAATGTATGACAAATTCTATAAAATATGTGCAGTTATTTAAATTATAGCAGAGAGCAGTTTTAAACCCCTGTGACCTGATTTTCTGTTGGCTCTCTACAGTACACTTGCTATTCAGACTATATTATTAGCAGAAGTGAAGGCCATCGGTGAACTTGTATTTCTTTGAATGTAAAAGCAATTGCAATTGTTGAAATCCTTAGTTTGGGCCCAAGGAAGGTCACAGGCTGGACTTTCATGCTTAGCCTAACCAAGCTAGCATCCCTTGACTCTTTGTCTCCACAAAGGCGCATTCCTGCACACATTATGTGGTCTGAATGATCAAGTCAAGTTACTAAAAAGACCACTACTAAATTCAGTTGCAGAGTAAGAAAGTTTTATCATCACAAGGGTAACTGTGCCTCACAAAAGGCATATAAAATGCTGTCAATTTGACCTTCTTCCAGCATGGTGACACAAGGATAATGCAAAATGCACAAACCACTGTAGTAAAGCCGATTGGCCTCTGGTTCAAAAGTCTTAGTTCTTCCTCCAGGAACTTTAAATCCCTATTCTTGTTAATTTTTAACATTTTCTCAGGGCCACTCAACCCTTCCCAGTCTCTTCAGCCACTGCTGCAATTGTATGCCTCCATAATAAAGCTCAATTAGTTCACATATTTAACATAAAAAATTAATCCATTATTAGGAATGCAGTTTAAAACTCAAATAGAAGAAAGAATACATTATTCAAGTCAATTTAAGTGGATTTCTGTAAGCTGTTCACAAAGTGAAGATATTGGATATTTTCTTTTCTAATTATTATAATTTAAACATGCACAGTGTGGAATTACACACATCTTATATCATTGTTGACTCGAAAGTCATTAACAGACAATGAATCAATAATTATCAGGATCCATTAAACTCCCCAAGCTTTTCTTTTAATACTTTGTCAAAGACATAGGCTGTCAGGCTATGTGTAATTCAACAAATATGTATAGCTTTTCATAAGTAAAATACATACAAAACATAACTTGTTTAGCTCTTTCCAAGAATAAAATCTAAATGTAGCTCAGAAACCCTATTTTTCTTGGTGAACATAAAATAATAGTAAAGCGAGTTACATATATATCAAGGGAAATTGTAATTTGATTTAAAGTTTTCAAAGTTAAACGGCATTGGATGGCAGCAGTAAAGCTGAGTTATGCTTATACCTGCTGGCTACATCACAGCCAAGAAAAGTCGTTGCCTCTTCCTAGGGAGAGCCTTTAGGTTTTAGTTTGCAGTTTTTCTTTTTGATAGATGCGTTGTATTTCCATGGCATATGTAAAAGAATAAAATACACAGAAGAATAAAAATCATAATTTTTACTACAGTAGTTCAGTTTATTCATGAGCCTCACTTATAGAGACAGATGTGAGTTGATTTTATAAAGACTTCTAGTAAATGACAGCAACTTGATGCTTGAAGCCTGAATGCACAATCTGCAGTGCTTTGGACAAAAGGTACAACAAATTACATTTAGTCAATTATAATTAAAGTGTTTTAGATGTTCAAATTGTCTTGTGGAAGGCTTTTATTGGCTTGTTCAAGGTTAAATATATTTTAACAGAGAATCAAAATCAGAGGCATAGACATCCATCTTTCAGAACATATCAGAAGAAAGACCAAAACACAAAGAAATCTCAGCCTGCCACCCACGCACACTTGATGCTGGAAGAAAAATGGTTGTGTGGAAGGACGGCAAGCCGTTCCACTTTAAAAGTGTTCCTCCAGATAGTTTGTTGTTCCAATCAACCTTGAAATCACCTCCCAGCTCCAAGGAAAAAACAGAATTGCATGCTCCCTCTCTCTCTCTGTTTTACTGTCTTCCTCTCTTATCCACACACACACTCGCTCTCCTCTCTCGCCATCAGTATTGCCTTTATTTACTCTATAGATCGGTGAGAAGAGCTGTTAGAGAGAACACCAGGGCAAGAGCAAGAAGGCAATCAATATTAAAGGAGAGAAAATCAACATCAGTGTGTGCCTGCTTCTTTGATAGCAGTCATACTGTCCTTGACAAACAATGATCATTTATTTTAAATTTGTCATCAATGTCACACGTGTTTGACTCTGAACATGTTTGTGTTATTATTTCTTTTCTATCATCTCTAAATTGTCTGCGTTTTTGAGCCTTTAGTAAAATTGGCAACGTTTTTTAAGTCTTCTGTAGAAACCTGACCCCATCTGTGTAAAACCCAAGGTTCCCTGTAGGGCTAAACTGTCTAGGTCTGCTTATACTGTCACCTGCTGAGATGCACAGCTTATGCTAATATCTGTCCAGTTTAACATTGGCAAGGGAAGTTTGAACCACCTCAGTGCTTAGTTTTTATTTTGCCTTTTCCCTTCACCCTTAAACACGAACATTTACAGTCACATAATGTCAATCAGGAGAGAGTAAAAGGGGTTCTGACAGATGATTTGGTCTATTAAGAGATTGATTGTTTGCTTTTAAATATTATATGAATGTAAAATGGGGGAATATATATTTTCTTTCAATTCATGTTAAATATTAGCCTGGGTGCCAGTCCGAACTTAGTCCCGCCCACAAGGTTTGAGTTCGGGGAAGTTCGGTCTGGCTCTGCTCCATAGTAGCGCGAGTATTATCGCCCACTGTCAGGCGATCCAATCAAATTGTCAGGGCGGGCTTTATACGATGATGGACAGATGATCAAGAGTAACGTTATCAACCACGTGACCAAAGCGCGCTTGGGTGACAACAATAATGGCTGCCGCTGGAGAGTTTGGGTGAGTAGATTCTGCTATTAGGTCTGTTCTAGAAGATATCGACAGCAAATTAATTTTAAAAGAGGAACAGAGAAACGCGATCAAGTCTCATCTTCTTATTCTAGGCGTGAAACTGCACGCTTTGATTTTGTGGACAACAACTATGCCTTGCTTAAGATACGTCACGCACTCCGTTGCTCTTATTGGTTGTAGGTCTATCCAATTGAGTGCAGAGGCATTTTTTTTCCTGGTTCGTTCAAAACACGCCCCATAATCACAGCTCTATGGAGCAGTATCAGACTCATATTCTGACTAGAATTGAGTCGGACTACGTCAGGCTAGTTAAATATTACAATGAAATATGGAATATGAAAGATGTGCAAAGTTTGCCATTTCAAACTTCTGCACTTTATTTCAGGTTGGAAAATTGATAATTTCCCTCAGGACGTTTTGTACCAACCTTGAATCATTTCATACCAACCTAAAGAATGTTGCCTTCACAAAAAAAGATTTATATTGACTAAAATTTGATGATTAGAAGTCACTTGATGGTCTGAGGTTGATCAAGATTTATTTGTCTGATATTCTATAAGATTTAACATATATCCTGAGCAACATTACACTTTCTTAATATATGGGTTTCAAAAGTAAGAAAACAGATTTTGTGAGAATATTAGAGTATTTTCCTTAATTCATTAACTTGGTTAGATATAGAACATAAACAGGACACTGTTTACATTCTTTAATATAAGTTTATGGACCATTCCAGTGTTTTAGAGTGCAAGATTAATCATCTCTAATTAAAGATATAAAATACCTTTACAAATAAAAGATAAAATTGATCACTCTGTGCTGCACGAATGTTCTTCAAAGTAAACTTTGAAGATTTTCTAATGCAGAAGAAAAAAAAAAATCTTGACAACCATAACATAAAAGAAGCTCGTAAATGCCATCATGTTGACTGACAACTTGATTGATTTTTTTTGCAGTGATTGCAAATGTAATACAACACTTTGGATTTGTTTTGGATACTTTTTAACTAAGTAGGAATAGAATTCAGAGATTTTCTTTGTTTTGCATAATGCCTATTCTTTAGGGCACTATTTAAGGCAACTGATGTTAGTTGGTATTATAAGAGGGCTTTCACTTTTTGACCTAATCAAACTCTGACACCCAGTCAAAGGGGATGAAAATTACTTTTAAAATTTCTATTAGGCAAATCCAGACTTGCTATTTCAAAGCTATCTGAATTTCAGCTTTTTCACCAGCACTGTGCTTTATTTTTCTCTATAAAGACCCAAACTTTTACACCGACTCATGTACATAAAATGCAGTCAAGTTATGTTCTTCTGTATGACAAATTGTTTTATTACACATCCAACCCAACAAAGCACTGGGGGTTCATATCTTACTGTTTTTGTTTACATCGCAAGAGTAAAATGGCATATTACTTTCAGATTTCCATCCACACTTCATTCACTCCAAGGCAGTGGCTCTCCTGCTGAGAACCAATATACCAGAGATCCTCCAACCATGTTTTGGATATGTAACCTCCCCTAATGTTTCTCTGTCAGCTCTGAGTTTGTAAGTTGTTAACTAGTATGTCAAGATGCCTGTTGTGCATGACAGCTAGACAGATTGGAGGCCATATTTGGTGGGGGATTTTTGTCAAGATGATTGTCAGTGCAGTTGTCATGCATTTAGAGAATATTGCACATTAATCCATGTGGTATGAGTATCGTTTTGTAAAAGGTATTTTAAAATATCTTGACATTAACTAGTTTATATACCTTGATTTCAGCTGGTACGTAGCTGTGATAGCTTTTTTTTATTACCTGGTCTTTGTATAATTTTCCCTTTCAAGATTCATAATCTAAATCTGTACTTGTGTTAATTATACAATTGTGCACTTATTATCTTAAATCTGTTTTCATTTTTTTTATAACTTTTAGTAGATTTTGTATTCTGAACTTTTTTTTTTCCTTAAAATGTCTATGCACTACTTAATACATTCCTGTTTTAAATTCTAATCAAAGGGAGGAGAGAGGAGATTGTTGTCACATGTGGTGCTGGACACGGGCAAATGTTTTAATTGGTACAAATCAGTGGCCCTTAGCTTATCCCTGAAATTAAGTGAATTTCATCTTAGTTTATGGCTCTGTTGTTTCACTTTATATTATAAAAAGCTGAGTAAACTTATTTTTTTTCAATGTTTATATGCATGTTAGATTTATTATTACACTTTTCGGAGTACCCATCTGTCTAATAAACATGCAGGTTGTGCTAACAAGAGCTTTATTTGTAGAGTACAATTATACTGGTCTCCATGGCCAAATTCAAGGTGTTGGTTGCAGTTGATTTTAGCATTTCAATATAATTAGCATAAGTTTTACATGGCACAGTAATGAGAATGATAGAAAATGGCTAACTATGAATATGGTGAAACGTGCCGTTAGGGAAACATTTATGGAGGGATGGATAATCAATTAGCTTTTTATTCTGGAAAGGTTAGTTTGTTTGACAGAATTTTAGAGCTCCACAGAATCCTGCAAGCAAGATGTATTTTTTTTATTATTTGTTTTACAGAGAGGCAGAGATGTATAATTTACTCTGATAGAGAAATATATCAGGTCTTTCAGGTGATTTCTATGACTTCCCAAAATACCTTCTGTAGCTCACTGTACTTACATTTGTAATTGCAACCGATTTACATGTTTTTTTTTTAAGTGATAACTATCTGGATTTTATAGTGTAGTGACTGGAGAAGTTTGGACACTTAGAGGCCAAAGGGTTGAAGGTGGAAAACTCTAATGCCCCCAGCAGCACCCTTAACTCCATTTTGCTCTTTATGTGCTACTCATTGTGGCAGTACACCCCGCTCTAACAATGGGTTATTACACGTGACAAATTTTCACATGTTGGGACTATAAAGGACTTCTTCTTCCTTTAAGAGATTTGTGTTTTTAAATAAGCAACTTTTGTGTTACACACTATATTGGTGATAAATCTATATTACAATATCTGTGTTTGCAGCGTTGATACTACAGTTGGCTATTTGAAGGGTAAATACTGAATAATTACATTCGGATAGAGTGTAAAGACACGCACCAATCACAGATGAGGCAAGAAGAGGTGGCAGAACTCTTATTCAGTGCTTAAAATAGATCAGTTAAGAAAAATAAACTCACATAAGTATGGAAAAAGGTTTTAATTTTTATCCTTTATTCAAATGAAAAAAACAACAACACTTTTTTACATTAATTTCTATTTAGATAATGGTATTTTTCTTTCACATTTGCCCAGGCACAATAAAACATTAAAATAGCCGTTTGCCTTTCTATACACTTCCAACTGTATCCATTCAGGAACAATAGATAGTTCCTACCCTCCATTCATCAATGGATGCAAATCAACCTAGTTTGGACAAAACAAAACAAAGGCAGACACTAGTTTATAAACAGCTAAAAAGTAGTAAATTAATCTATCATTAGTTATTTCTGTATGTCTACTTCTTTGGTAGTATTAATACAAAAAATAAATAAATAATAATTGAATTGTTGTACATGTAGTAAAAATGCTTTGTTCTCAAAATGTATTTCCAAACATTGTGCTGAATCTGTATTGGTAAAGTCAGTTTAAGTCTGATTAGTTTATATATTAGGAGAATTTAAAACAGGAATGATGGAAATACAATCAAGACTAGTCAAGGAACTTTACACAGGCCTTATGATTTAGTTGATGTTACCCTTAGCATGGTTAGTAACCGCATGTTAACCAGAAGTTGTGTTTTTAGGGTAATTACTAATGGTCCAAATTTTTAAAAATACTTTTAACAGTAATTTATTAAGTTTTCATAAGTGTTGACAGCTTATTTGGTGCTCTTACAGCACCAGTGTGGTCAGCAAGTTCAGAAAGGATTTTTTTCATCAATGTGTCAACTCAACAGGGTATTTTAAGAACTATTTCAAAATAATAATTTGAACTATAGTTGCAGCAGGGTGTTGATATCCTGGGCTCATCATGTTAAGATTTATTTACTTAATTAAATAAAGTCACATGCTGAAAGTAACTGGATAACACTCAGCAAGACAGACTTAATTTTGACTTTATTTCCTGGACATCTTATTTAACTTCTATAAGAGTATATTGATGTTCTTAAAATTCAAACTCTGTTTATGTCTGCTGTTTTGATAACAGAAAGTACCTTTCCTGTCAGTGGCTTGACGCCCCCTCCTAGAAGTTTAGCTTCCTCTAACTTATTGCTTTGATTTTGAGATTCTGATATCCCATGGCACTGAGCGGATATCTGTGCCCCAGGGGATGGTGGGTGCCCGTTGTGTATGAGCAGTTAGTTTCTCCCCTTGCTCTCTTGCATCTCCCGGTGGGTCCTATGGAAGGTTGAAAGAAGGGAACAAGGCCAAGAAGTGACAGGAGCATCAGGATGGAACAGAGTGCTGTGCATGCTAGTTCTTTCTGAACTGCCACCATGATTGTGTGAGAACAGACAATGAATCAGACGCACACAAACACAATGCCAATCCATCAACCAGCAGCACACACCCAAAGTGCACACAAAATATCTGCACATCCACTTTTAAGTCAGGACCCTTGCTCACTGTCACCTATTGTCACTCTTGCACACACAAAATTGCACTAGCCCTTTGAAGTGGACATGCACACACATAAACACTTTCACAGTGGCCTTACCTGCCTCACTTTTGCCCAGTAGAGCATGAACTAGACTGACATGAAGAAGAGATGCAGTGACAGTCAAAGGAAGTGAAGATAGATGGTTGTATATTCCAAATTATGGGCCACTGAATGTTGGGTTAAAAGGGTTACATAACTTTCCAATGCAATAGAAAAGATTGGGAATCATCTGTCTGGCAGTATAAATGTATTCCCAAAACAGGATGGTCCTGTTAAAAATAAAAGGTTAACTTCACACCCATTACCACCTTGGCAATGATAGAAAGGCGTTCTGAATTTGGACACACCATTTTGCATATGCCATTAGATTGCTTTACCTATAAAAAAATATGCAATAATCAATATATAATACAACAATACTCCTCACTGATATGTAAGTTGTAAATACCGAGTACTGTGATCTAACCTTTTTACTAAGATTATCACTGTGCATGGTAACAGTGTTAACAACCAGTGCTTTAAATGGCTGGTATGCAACAGTATGCAGTCATTTTTAAACTTACTCCTCAGGATGAAATGACCCATGTGCCTGGTCTTAAGCCTGCCCTCCCATCTGACTGACTTCGCCAGTTTATAGCTTGAAGATGATTTGTTGTTTGAAAAAATAGTAAAAAAAAAAAAAAAAAAAAAAAAAATATATATATATATATATATATATATATATATATATATATATATATATATATATATATATATATATTAATATTAATAATAATTGCTTTTGTGCATAACACTTCCTAGATGTTAAGGTGGCTGTAGGTGTATTTCTGATGACTGAGGAAAAGCAGGGGAAATAAACTATTAGTGCTGACTTGTTTTCATGGCTCCAAATGGACTCAAAGGAATTGGAATCAAGTTTATTGTCAAGTAGGTTTGCACTTACAAGGACTTGATGGTACAAATTATATATATATATATATATATATATATATGATTTGTTGGGATAAATTTTGAATATACGTTTTTTGGAGGAAAATCCCCATTGGTATCAAACTGCATCATATAAATGGGTCAGTCGAAAGATTGTGATCAATTAGGCTAAATCAGAATGAAATTGAACTCCAGGGGATAGCTTATGTCGATCATTAGTGTTTAAAGCGTCCTTCTAAAGTCTTGTTCGATCTTGTGTTTTCTTTTTTGAGGGGGGGGGGGGGGGTCTTGTCTCTGCTCAGACAGCAGCACTAGGCAGCAAACATTTTCACTGAAAAAAACAATGCTTCATTTTTGGGATTTACTTAATCATATTTAGTTACTTTAACATAATTGTCTAATTTTAGCAGGGTAGGACAACAATTGTGTTAAAGTAACCAAATATGATAAAGTAAATGCCAAATGTGGTTGCATTATTTTTTTCAGTGTTGGACGGATGTTAATTTCCTCCTGCTCCCTGATCCTGAAACACAGGAAGAGTAACGGTCTCCACTACTATCAGAACCTGGTGTGGGTCCATGCTGTGTTGTTTTGTTTTTTTTTGGTTCCTTTTTCTGCACAGGCAGAGTACAACACTTGCTCTGCAGTTGTTTAGGGCAATATGACAGCTCCCTACAAGTTTTTTTTATTCTACAGTAAATAGAACCTGGTTGAAGTAAATGCACATCCTGATCCGATTATTTGATTTCAAACTATTAGCAATTTTCTATTCTATTTTTTTGGTTTTGGTTTTTTGCTTGTTTTTCATTCCAAACCCATTTATATCTGAGTTTTTGCATGTGAACATGGCTGTTGTTGACTGTCTCCAATGGTGGCAATATAATAGCAAAGAGCAGATAAAGAGAACTCAGGCTCCCCCATTTCTGTTTAACAGGAGGAAGTTGATGTATTTACTTCCTTCAAAAGTTTTCTAAATATTTGATGATAATAATTGTAACAATGGCTTTTGTCTATTTTGAATAGGGTATCATGACAATTAGAGAAGTTTTTAGATCCTCTTTTGGGTTTTTTGCAACGTCTTTGATGTGTACAGGTGCTGGTCATAAAATTAGAATATCATGAAAAAGTAGATTGATTTCAGTAATTCCATTTAAAAAGTGAAACTTGTATATTATATTCATACATTACATACAAACTCATATATTTCAGATGTTTATTTTGTTTAATTTTGATGATTACAAATGACAACAAATGAAAATCTCAAATTCATCATATCAGAAAATTAGAATATTGTGAAAAGGTTCAAAATTGATGGCCCCTGGTGCCACACTCTAATCAGCTAATTAACTCAAACCACCTGCAAAAGCCTTTAAATGGTCTTTCAGTCTAGTTCTATAGGCTACACAATCATGGGGAAGACTGCTGACTTGACAGTTGTCCAAAAGACGACCATCGACACCTTGCACAAGGAGGGCAAGACACAAAAGGTCATCGCTAAAGAGGCTGGCTGTTCACAGAGCTCAGTGTCCAAGCACATTAATAGAGAGGCGAAGGGAAGGAAAAGATGTGGTCGAAAAAAGTGTACAAGCAAGAGAGATAACCGCACCCTGGAGAGGATTGTGAAACAAAACCCATTCAAAAATGTGGGGGAGATTCACAAAGAGTGGACTGCAGCTGGAGTGAGTGCTTCAAGAACCACCACACACAGACGTATGAAAGACATGGGTTTCTGCTGTCGCATTCCTTGTGTCAAGCCACTCTTGAACCACAGACAGCGTCACAAGCGTCTTGCCTGGGCTAAAGAGAAACAGGACTGGACTGCTGGTGAGTGGTCCAAAGTCATGTTCTCTGATGAAAGTAAATTTTGCATTTCCTTTGGAAATCAAGGTCCCAGAGTCTGGAGGAAAAGAAGAGAGGCACTTCATCCACGTTGCTTGAAGTCCAGTGTAAAGTTTTCACAGTCAGTGATGGTTTGGGGTGCCATGTCATCTGCTGGTGTTGGTCCATTGTGTTTTCTGAGGTCCAGGGTCAACGCAGCCACATACCAGGAAGTTTTAGAGCACTTCATGCTTCCTGCAGCTGACCAACTTTTTGGAGATGCAGATTTCATTTTCCAACAGGACTTGGCACCTGCACACAGTGCCAAAGCTACCAGTACCTGGTTGAAGGACCATGGTATCCCTGTTCTTAATTGGCCAGCAAACTCTCCTGACCTTAACCCCATAGAAAATCTATGGGGTATTGTGAAGAAGAAGATGCAATACACCAGACCCAACAATTCAGAAGAGCTAAAAGCCACTATTAGAGCAACCTGGGCTATCATAACACCTGAGCAGTGCCACAGACTGATCGACTCCATGCCACGCCGCATTGCTGCAGTAATACAGGCCAAAGGAGGCCCAACTAAATACTGAGTGCTGTACATGCTCATACTTTTCATGTTCATACTTTTCAGTTGGCCAACATTTCTATAAATCCTTTGTTTTTATTGGTCTTCAGTAATATTCTAATTTTCTGATATGATGAATTTGAGATTTTCATTTGTTGTCATTTGTAATCATCAAAATTAAACAAAATAAACATCTGAAATATATGAGTTTGTATGTAATGTATGAATATAATATACAAGTTTCACTTTTTAAATGGAATTACTGAAATCAATCTACTTTTTCATGATATTCTAATTTTATGACCAGCACCTGTAATTGTTTTCATGTTCCGTCCCTGTGTGATATCCTTTTTTTTGTATTTCATTCTTGTCTGAGAGATACTTAGTAACCTTTTCTGGACTATAAAGCTAGCTTCTTTGTAATCTACTTCTTCATGCTCTTTAAACTAATAGTTTAAGCTGTGCTTTTTTGAGAAATTTTAGCTCATCTGTCAGACAAGTTCTATTCAACTTTTTAATTTTAAACATTGAACATTCTAAATAATACATGGCTAAAAATGTGGGAGTTACTGTATGTTTTTGTTCAGGCCTTGGTTGTTTCCACTTTTTTCCACTTTTCCCCCTTAATAAATAAAATCATGCAACATATTTTTTACCTCCTTGCAGAAAAATACTTCCAGCAGATAATCACATATAGTAGTTCCTGTCCTTGCACTGCCTCCCTCTGCACTTGAGAAGTTAATTTAAAATCTTGGTTTTAACCTTTAGGGCACTTTGTCTCCAGGCCCCTAAATGCATTCTGGACCTTTTTCACCCTCTAACTCCATCTCGGACTCAGAGGTTTTGGAGTCAAACGCAGTTTCTAGTAACGCATACCTGCTTTAAAACCCTGAACAGCGTCTCTACACTGCAGACTCCATTGACTATTTTAAGGAATAACTAAAGACATTTTTATTCAGATAAGACTTTATCTATCTTGTTTGTACTTTTAAATCCCTGGTTGGTTGTGAAATTTCTTGTGATGTTTGCAAAAAGGCAAACTAACTTTTTAAATTTTATCACAGTAATCTACTGCTGCAAAGTCAATGCTTCCTTAAATGGAAACCCTTTTACCTACTGATGTGAAGACATTTTACAAATTTTTCTGTATTCTATTGAAATCATATATATATATATATATATATATATATTTAATTGTTAGCGACTTTTTAAATTTGATGGAAGGAATAAAATTTTTTATTTCATTTAAATGTGAACACGCTTCCACTAAAATATATTTCAATTGTTATTTTTTATCATTAAACTCGTCAAAATAATTCCTAATATGTTCAAAACTATTTTGTATTTTTGAAATGTAGCTTTTTGCAATATTTCACTATTTTGCTAGCTATATATTTCTATATAATTTTTTTAAAGCTTTGATGTATTCACTATGTGTCAAAAATTTTGCTTTTAGAAAAAGTAAAGCATTTAAATAACAAGTTTTGTCCAAATAATGAGTATGTTGTCTTAAAAATATAGATGATTTCTTTGAACACACATTAATGGGGAGTTTTATAAAAAAAGTACAAATCTTCAACTGAAGTATTTTTTTCAACACCGCTTGGTTTCTGGCATGAGTTGTATAAGAGATTTCTGCAGCTGGGAAGTGCCAGTGTGTAGTTTCTCTGCCCGTAGGCATGGTTGCTACTAGAGACAGGTTTTATGAGGAAGAGACGGTTGATTTGTGAGTCTTAGCATGTGTCCACACAAACTAGAGAAACAGGGTCATGGCCAGTGGGCCGCGTAATGACTCCTCCACTACTTCCTTAATGCAAATTCCAGCATGCTCTGTGGATAACTCTGCTTAATGATAGTAGGATGTGTACTTAGGTGTCTGCAGATTGGAAAATTTCACATGTGCAGTTCGAAATGTAGCTTTGTATTGTGTTATTAGATTAAATATATATTATATAACTCCTCTGAAAATACAGTCTTTTACTTTTCTAAGTCCTTGCCACCTCTGCATGATTAAATATTTTTTCTTTTATTTTATCAGTAATTCTTTACACTAAAATAATCTGCTTTACTTTCACATAGACTGTCTTCAAGCATCAACTGCACAAGTTGATGGACATGTGTGTATGGTCCCATATATTTGTGCACATTTCCCTGACACAGGTATTTGATAGAGCTTGGGATGGCTGGACCAAAGCTTTGTGGGAATTTAATAGCTTTCATTTCACAGCCTGTTTGACCTTCTCCAAGCCTTTCATTAGGTATGCATTACACCTGAAGCCTCGCCTGGCCAGATACTGCTGCTCTCTGTTTAGTAAAATCTTTTCCTCCACTCCTCCTGAGCTGTGCAAATGCCTTCTAATGGATACTGAAGTTTTGTGTAAAATCAGGGAAGTTTAACAGTATATGCTAAGCATTTAATTTTGATGGCAGCTGTTGATACACTTTACAAACTGAAGCCAAGTTTTTTTTCTGGTCTGTGTTAAAGTAAATATCAGAATGTTTTTGTTTCTTTGACAGGCTTATCTGTTGCAATGACTGAATATTTTCTTTTCCTCTTCTGTAAGATTCTCTAATCATCACCTTTAAAAAAAAAAGGAACAAAAGAGCTCAGAGTTTTTTTATTCAGAGTCGATCTAATCCGTTTAGCTTGCTCTTTAACAATGCATCATTGACGGCATCATTCAGACAGCAGCATTTAGGAACCAAATGGAGACATGGTGGACAAAAAAGACAGGCTTTTTTATGGCTGTCATTTGTTTTTCCAAATTGCTTTGAAATGATTTCTAAAGCAGTTTTCTGAGGGATGTTTGCAAAGGGAGGTGTTATATATTTTAGAAAAGGTCCACATTTATTTCTTTTAGGGTCTGTAGATGGTAATATTGAATGATTATCTAGTGTTCTGTTGTGGTAATAGCCTTCTACTAAATTAAACTGCGTAAAGCTTTAACAGTAGAATGTTTTTTATAATTAGGCATATATACATTTGAAATAAATTGAGTAACCATAATGGTGAATTATCAGCAAGTTTTAAATGGACTGGTCATTAACCATCAATTTAATTCAGGTGTGCTGGTGTACTGTAGGGGTGCATCCAAAAGCTGGGGGAAAAAACGGGCATTAGAGGGGTGGAGCTGTAGTAACATGTTTAATTGCTATGCTAATTGCTGCTTTGTTATAGTTTGTTTTGATTAATCAATAATTTAGCTGTTTGCATATTTAAATGTTATATGTAATAAATGCAAAAATGCTGTTGTGCAGTTTAACTTGGTGCTTAGCTTTGAATGTTTGGAAAAGTAACAACTATTTTTAGCTGTGCTTTGCTCTGTGAAGCCGGGTCCTCAGGAACAGTGCTTCATGGGACGTCATCCCATATTCCTCACATTAGTCTTTGCCTTATCTCACATTAGTCAAACTATTAGGTCTTCAACATTACTCTGTCAGACATTAAGGAAATATTCCAACTTTTTGATTCTGATTTCTAAGACCAGGGACCCTTCTCATGTTAACACAAACCCCAGATAACTTTCTAAATTTATCTCAAACAGCAAGAGCTGCAACAGCCATTACAGTCTCTCTTAAAATGTCAATATATGTATTAGGCTTTAAAAAAAATAGCTAGTCTGAAAAAAATTCTCATATATTTAACAATTAATGCACAGTCAGCAAACATAAAAATTGAGTTGCAAGGCATTTTGGATAGCTGACAAGAAATCAAATTGTTTATCGAATTTATTCTGGGACTATGAAAGTATGAAAATGATGCTTCAAGGTTAAAACCCAGCGATCTTCATTAGAAAGGCAATTAGAGCTTTTACTCCTTCTCATCTAAGACAAGATTGCTTAAAGCAAAATTATTAGAAGAGCATTGAAATGTCAACTGTGTGTTTGCATTTGAACCAAACAGTAGTAACCTTTCAAATAGGGAGTAGATAGACAATGTTATGATTCAATGACTTGTGTTATTCTACTGAGAACACCTCATTAGGTCTTTTTGTCTCAGATTTAAAAACATATTAATACTCTAATTAAGCTGCAAAATTGTGGCCTTAGGGTGAGTTATTATTTACAGATTGTAAAATCAAAAGCTTAGATTTTAGTCTGTTATGTTTTTTCTTTTGCAATTGTTTTCTTCATCATCACCATATGTTTCTGGTTATTTATAGTTAGACTCTAACAGAGGATTCCCTAGACCTGATTGGCTATATTGAGCAACTTGAGCAACTCTATGGTGAATCCAAATATAATTATATCAGATATTTTTTACTATAAAAAACTTCACTATACTTTGAAATGGAGGAGACATTTAAATTAACAGTTAGCAATTACTACAAAGTTACTGTGCTATTGAATTAAAAACAAACAATCAGGAACTTAAATGTTGCCATTGACTGAGAGAAAAATTTTATTCTAACACAATAAGGACATGCAGCTTAATAATCTGCATGTGCGCCAATTATTGAAAGTTAAGTAAGATTACACATTTATTCTATTCTAATATAAAGACTTGGATATGTATATAATCTGGCCAAGGGGTGAAAATGTGCCGCAAACACAAAAAAAGGCATGGAAACTCAAAATTTAGACTCACAAAACACAAACAAAAAAAAAAGAATTAAAGTAGTAAATTGGCTCATATGGGAGCAGACTTTTGGTAAAGACAGAGATTATTAGAGAAATCAGATTATCTGTAACAGATTATCAGAGAGATTGCATGCTTAAAATAAAACTCAGAGAAAAAATTGATAATTACTTTTCCAATTAACTTTTGCAATTAACCATAATTGAAGTTCTTCTTTACATAAAATAGTTTTTTGCCTCTGTACATGCGGCATATTTCCCTTGTACGCATAGTCTGTACGTTTGTTAGCATCATGTTTATTTCCACCGGGTCTATGTATTTGACGTGCGTTTGTGTTTGCAACATATTTTGACTTTACTTTTCTGTGGTTATAGCATTTCTCTTTTGCTGTGTTTTTCCTTTGCATGTGTTTTATGTGATATTTTAATTCTTGTGTTTGAAGTAATTTTTGTATTTGCTAAAGTGCACAGCAGTTATTTTGTTTGTAGATTCTTTGCACCCTTGGCCACCAAAGTTTTCAATGCCTAAAATCTCGCCCTTTGTTTTTCTGTTAACTTGCCCTTATATCAACTCAATGATCTGCAGACCTGAATCAACTACATTATACATTGTATGTGCATACTGTAAGTATGTACTAGAAAGAAAGAATTGTGTATAAACTAGTGTTGTACCAATACCAGTGTCAGGCGGGGCCCTGATACTGCACTAAAATGGTGGTAACGGTATCAGCGAGTACTGACAAATAGGGCACCAAAACCATTTTAAAACCCATACGTTTCTTCAACTATTGTCACCCATTCCAGGTAGGCAATAAAAAGTTCTACTGGATTCACTATGTATTAGTCTTTATCCTGCTTCACAAAGGCAGGCAGCAGCTTGACAAAGCTATGATGGCAATTATTTTACATCCAAGTAGTATGCAGTTCTTCATATATATACACACATCAATTTCAAACAGATGGTATTGGTATGGGCCGATACTGCACAGCCACTTATCGGGTATCTGTATTGGGCCATAAAAAGTGGCATTGGCGCAACACTACTATGAACTCCTTATCACTCATAATTAAAACTCTTTAGACCTCCACCTTCCTGACAAAGTGTACAAGTTCACACCAAACCAATCCTTACCTGTTAAGGTAAACAGTATTGCAATTTGAATTTAATTTTGGTTAACTGCCATTTCAAACTGTTTATTAGTTTCAGTAGAAGAACAAAATGCTTATGATGGTTAAATGTTGCTTAACTGATTTATTGTTTTAATCAGAATCTTCATAATCTTTCATAATTGAATCTATCTAAACAAACACTGGTATATATATATAAAAAAAAATAAGAATCTATTCCTTGTGTAATTGTTGAATGTCTTTATTTATGCTTTTTTAAATTTGACTTGTTTGCCTGAGGCTGTTCATATGATGTGGCCTTATTAAATCAGCACAAGAAAAGGCACAGACACCAGTGATAGGAGCACAAAGAAACCTGAAGCGATTAAACCCCTACTGAAACCGGCTTAGCGGGTAAAGCTTCAGAGACGGCCAACAATAGCTGTATTCCTTTAAATCTAAACTCTTTTTTCTCTCTTCCACTGCATCCTTTTCCTCCATCTCTCTTCCAGCCTCATTCCCTTCTCACACGGATTATTCTTATTTATATTTTATCTATTTGGTTTCTTTCTGTCTGTCTTTGTTGGCTTCTTGACTTTATAATGCTTTTGTCACGTTAAAACTGCACCACCCTCAGAATTATTACTATTTAGAAAATGCTTTCAGGTGAAAAAGTTAATGTATCTCAGATATCAGCTGTATATTTGTTGTGACCTCTTTTATTCCTTTGAGTTTAAAGGAACTCTGGGGATTTTCCAAATAGTTATTTTACTATAATATGGTTTCTCTAAATCGGTAGGAGATTAAACATCAACAAGTTCATGAGGAATTGGGTACGAAATAGTTGCTGCATCTTGTTGAACATTTGTAGATTGATGGTTCCTCACAAAACATAAATACTCCACAAAAATACAACAACAAAAATGCTTTCACTAATATTCTGGTTAGAAACAAACATCCATCAAGTTGTGAGAATGAATGGTAGTTTTCCTCCAGTGTAAATGGGAAATGCCCTTTTTAGCCTAACAAGAGGTTGCTTTAAGAGCCAGAGTCTGAAATTCATCTTTCAGCATAAAGCTTCAGTCCCATGTTTTGTTTCTCAAACCACTGTAACAGACTGGATTAGGCCACCTGGTTTGGTATAAGGAACTTGGGTAATCTATACTACCCCCCATTAGCGTCTACCTTTTCACCTGCATTTGGCATTGCCCATGAATGCCAGTCATTAAGGTTGCAGCACAAAAGCAGAGAAAACCTCTTTCCCAACGGGCTGGATCTACTTCCACATATAGAGCAACCTTTGTTTTAATGCAACTGCTCCCACCCACTGTAGCTGGTATGTTTCCAGAGAGGAAATATGATAAATGTTTCCAATAGCACCTGTCTGAGAGGGGTTGGGACATTCCTTTTTTCCCCAGATGCCAACAGGTAGAAAAGAGTAAGCCTTGATCATGTTACCATGTGCATTTGGATGCATGTCCATTTTTTATCCCAGAGTAAACCCCCCCCTCCCGTTTCTCTTCTCCTTTTTTTGTCTTTCAGGTGTGCCAGGAAGGAGAAATGTGAGCGCTCATCAGAACCTCGGCGCTTTGCATCAGATATTAAGCAGTGTGTCCGTCTCAGTGTACACCCAAACAACATATCAGTGTCCCAGTTTAGTGTCACGGTGAGTAGATGGAAATCTAGTCCAACATCACTAACCAGATCAAACACTGCTTTTGATAGAGATTAAATTTCTTCATCATGATTTATTGGTCGGTTTAATAGAATAAAAGAAATTCAACAGACTTAACAGTCATGACACACATAATGCTGATTCTCTGTGCCTGAATCAGTCAATGCAGTGGTAGATTCCTGTTGAGAGGGCTGTTCGTTATTCAAGAATCAAGGCAAAAAAATATCTTGGTAAACTCTGCCATTATGTATTTTTCTCAAAAAACAAACAAACTGTAGTTTAACAGAATTTTAAAGATATTAAACTTTATTTGTTGCGTAGAAAAGTTCAACTAAACCTAAAAAAAGCCTAAGAAAAGTGAATGAGTCAACCTATCCAAGAATGGATAAAAATTGAAAAGACTAAGCCATTGGTCAACCCCAGGGTGATCCAGTGGTGAACAGATGTGAGTGTAAAAAGCCACACCCAAAACTCCAGTATTGGGGCTGGGTTTTGAGTCTGGCCTAAAGAGAAATGTCCTTATATTTTGTGGATTTATGAAAGGTTTTTGGATCATGCATCAGACATGGCTGTGTCTCCACAAACAAGTGCTGCTTTCAACATCACCACCTTGCAGTAAATTGTGATGATGGTTGAATCTGTTGCGAGTGAGACGATCTTGTCCGGCAGATTCACAGTTTCACTCTCTCAAGCATCATTTGTACTACAATGTAATTAGGCTTTAAGTACTATCGACTACATGGTGTTAACTTTCCAGTGCTGCTTTGTATCATTTTACTGTCTGCCAACACCAATCCTTTAAAGACTGACCTCACAATTTCCAGCTCCAGCTGCTGAAATACTCTTCAAACGAATGGCTGCAATCATTAGCAGCATACAGTTTAGCTCAGCTGTATTTTAATGTGTGCTGGCAGCTAAATAAAGCACATTTATCGGCTGGAGGCTTGACCCTAAAATACCAGCTAGCAGGCCAGATTCCTGGCTGTTGGGGAATATTGCTATGTGTAGCAAAACTTTAATTCTTTTCAGTGGAAACATTTCTTAGCAGGATTTTAGAAAACAAATCCTTAAAGGCTGACAAAAAATGTCCAGCCTGTTCAGAAGTGCATAATGTGTCTTTGAAAACAAGTTTTTCTCTGAATTGAGAATACTTGATTCAGTTTTACTCTGTCTAAACTAAAACATTTTATAAACTTTTAAAAAGTGTGTTTAGTAATGATATCAACCCTTTAAACAAGATGAGATTAAATTGCATTAACAGGTAGAAAGTCTATTGGTTAGTTTTAAAGGCAATTGAATTGGGAAATTTATTTTGGAGTGCATGTACGTGGAACATGAAGGTATTATCATCATCTTGTAGTAAGGCTTTTATTTTGCATGGATCCATGGAAATGGGTCATTTTTTGTTTGCAAGATAGATAATAACAAAATAAACCTTGTTTGTTCATCTGGAGACCTTACTCTAAGGCAAAAGTTCACCTTTCAGCAGAACCACCCTGCTCCAGTAGAATGTTTAGATTGTGTTGGTTTGTTAAAATGGCCTATTCAAAGTCCAGATATAAGCCAACTGAGAATCTCTTGCAAAACAATTGCTCTCTACAACTCTTTTTCATTTCTTCATCCAATGTAGCTTCACCTGTTTTGCAAACAATAGAGAAAAGTATTTTGTTAGATACAAAAATGATAGACCTTAAAGTAATGAAAATGCAGTTGTAAGAAAAGGTTCAACAATCTATTCAACCAGAGAAGTTTAAAAGCAAATTCACAAAATACATTTTTGGATCATTGTAAAAAAAAAAAAAATCAGATAGAAATCATTTGTAAAAACGTAAAATAATAATAATATACTCTAAATTGACTTCTGGGGTAATCAAGATTTTAATAAAGGGCACTAACAAGGGGTTAAATACCATTTTACTAATTTCATTTCCCTTCATTTCCTTGTACTAAAACTACTGTAATTACTAGTGTGTTCTGTTCCATCTCATAAACCGCTAATAAAGTTGAACTTTGTGTTTCTAATATGACAAAACATAAAGATGTTTATAGGATATTTATATCCTATAGATATCCTATAAACTTTATTATAGGATATTTATATATTTACAAGGCTCTGTTTGTTATTCTGGGTAAATCTATATATTTAATGTATAATTATTTATAGTGTAGCGGTTTTTACACAGCCATTCACTACAAGTAATTTTTGTATGCCGACAGATGTGTTATTGTCAGGGTTGGTGGATGTTGTTGTGGACCAAAATGCAGAGTAGAGGAGGCAGAGATGTTTCTTGCAGTTTTAATGGTGAAGTAGATGGTACAAAAATATAAATCCAGAAATAATTGCCTGGTAGCTCAGAAACCAAATCTAGACAAGCTCGAGAGAAACATACAAAAAGGAATGAAGAGAATTAATCTCTGAAGAACTGCAGTGGAGGATAATGTATGGGAGACAGAACCAAGAGTGGAATGCAGAGAGTTAATTTCGTTGCTCTGTACTAATGACAGTATAATGACAATAAAAAAATAAAAATAAAAACTCTGGATGCTCTTTTTCCGGTTGGATCATTTAAATAAGTGGTCTGATAATATGTTTACGTAAGGCCGTCCTACTTGCTCTTCCCCACTTAGCTATCTTTTTCTGGGGATGCCCACTTTATAGTCTTAAGAGAAAAAGTGTCACAGCAGCTACTAAGAATTAGCAATTCAAAAAGGATATAAATCTTTACAAGACAGAATAAAATAAAATGAAGCATAACTGAGAACTCAAAATGAAAACTTACGCAGAATGAATAAGTCCAGATTGGCAGATCATGACAATTATTTTGTAAATTTTGTGGATATCTCAACATCCCTTAACAAAATCAGGATTTAAGAAAACAGACATAAAACACACAAAGTGTTAGCACATTAAGTATTAAAAGCTTGACACATGGAGTAGTACAGAGATAGAAGGATCAGTTATGGAATTAATTGTTTTAAATACATATGGTAGATTTCAAACCTCTACACACCTATGACAATTTTGTGAACATAATGAATATTTGTGGTCACAACTTGACAAAATCTGACCGTTACCAACCATAAGCAGAATTATTTGTAATTCCACATTTCCCTTTAGCTTTTGGGTCTTTTAGAAATGGTTTTAAATCCTCTAGACCACCAATATTTCAATCAGCCAGGAAGGACTTTTCTCATCTGCGTTCTTCAGAAGGTCAAACGTGAGCAGTTTGTCAGAAATGTACCTCTGCATCAGTTTAATAATATTCATGGGAGGCTGTGCAATGCTATTGAGTGTTTAACCTTTCTGCACACATTTACCATTCTGCTGAATGATCTGCAGAGGTTTCAGCCAAACTGGCTGTGGCCACAACTTGACCTTTGGGTTATTAAATATGTTTAGAAAGATACAGCGTTTGAATCCCTGATTAAAAACAAGGACATATCCTCCCTATGGTCTGCCTCCTAGATTTTTTTTTTCTAGATGTAATATTTACTCTGATTTTGCTCAATAAAGATACATTATATATTAATATAATGCTTTACAAACTACATAAGGTAGTGCATAAATGTATATTAAGTGGAGGTTTTTGTTTGCTTTTTCACTGAAGTCTTGACATCTGTGGAAAGGCAGCTTCTTTCTACTGCAAATGCATTGAATTCAACTGTGGGTTTGCCCATGTTTACGTCTTTGAGAAAACGCAAATACAAGCAAGTTACTAGAAGGGTCATAGGTAGAGAATTTCAGAGGCAGGGCTTGAAATTCATTTTATGTGAGATTTTCTGTAAATGGCTAAGCAGTTGCTACTTTCTTTTCATTAAACAGCAATATAAAAACAGTATAGGTCAGCCCTTCTCTGCCGCTGATACAGCTTTCAGGGTTGCATCGGGAGTGTACTGCCACCTACACCTGAATCAGTGTTTAAACTACAATCCTCTTTACAGAGAGGATTTTCCATCAATATGTATAGTGTGGTCTTGACCCTGTCCCACTTTCCTCTACTTTTATTCAAGGACATTTTCTTTTTTCCCTCTCTTCTTACCTTACCCAAGGCAACTCTTCCTGAGGTGCCAGAGGAGCTTATGCAGCATCTTTTACATGATGAAAAATTTGCATTCTTATTTCCTGGAAAATGCTCTGGTGTGTGACAGTCCACTGACCTGTATGCTTGTGAGTCCATGTCTAATGGTTTACTGCTTCATTTGGTTCCCTCCATCTTCCTGGTAGATTGTTTCTCCTCTTCTATAAGCACTACTCATCTGAAATAATTTTGCCCCCCCCTGTATTTTTGACCTACTAAATGCCAGATATGTGCTTAAATAAATAGTTTACAAATATTTGCTGTTTTCTCTTAAGGCCACCAACTTACTCATCAAGCAATGAAATCAAACCCAACTAAATACAATGCAGTAGGATGCCCTGTACCTAAATAGATGACTAAACGTTCCCCTCATGAAAAAGATCAATTTAGCTGTTTGGAAATCTTTACACACCAGAAAAAGTATATATTGTCCTTTTGGTTATTCTGAAAATTACTGGTTCCAACCAATTTTCCGACCATAAAAGAGCCAATGTGCAAAATGGGGGAATAGTGTGCAATATCTTGCGAAGACATTTGCTTCTCTCCCAGAAGGCTTCCAGAAGGCTTATATATTTTCTTTTCTGTAATCGGCTCTCTATGTGGTAATTTTGTAGTTAAGACCATTACAACCGTACAAAGGGGTACCAAGACATTTAGGGAACAGACCATATAAGGTCTTGGTCTTGGCCTCTAAAGGTCTTAGCCTTGTCTCCGTCTCTACTCCTTGGTCTTGGTTGGTGTGGTCTTGACTACAACGCACAATGTCTGAGGATTATCTACAGTATTATTATCCCAAATAGCTGTTTTTAACAGCAGAGCTATCTGCAGATTCATATAACCGTTAATTGTCCCACATACTCCAGGCACATATGGGATAATGTTCTTCCACTTGTTTCTTTCAGTGGATGATTGAAGTGTTTTCTTGAAATTCAGAATCCTTTTCTCTTTTGTTAAAAAAGAGTTACATGGTTCAAAAACACAAAATATCATGTATCCATGTTATTGATAATAAATCTTCCTTAGTTAGGATAGGAAGAGTAATGCTTTACTTGTTAATTTCTAATGGTTCTGCTTCCTCCATTCTTTCTGCAGTTGGTGCTGGAAGCCCATAATGTCCCAGAGCTTTCAGCAGGCGTTAACTGCACATTCAAGGATCTGGCTGAGATGAACGGCCTGGTAGAAGGAAACCGGATCAAGTGTTACTCGCCAACTGAAAAGGAGATGCCACGTATTATTGTGGACAAGGGTAAGAACAAGGATTAATGTTGCATGTTTATTCAGGGATCTCACATTACCTTATAATGTGACATTCTCAGTGTATTTTTGCTTTTGTTTTATGAACTAATCCATTGAGTTGCACCTGGACAATTAAGGTTGTTATTATATACAGCTAGTCAGTTTTCCCTGTTCTACCAACATACCTGTCTATCATTAAAATGTACTTGCTATCAAGTTGATATTTTCTGTTCAGCCAATCCTAAACCAGAGGAAAACCAGATAGATAATTTTTCATTACCCTTAACAACTCATCAAGCCTTCAAACAGTGCCTCAGGACACATTAAATAAATAAACTTCACTGATTCTATTAGGATATTTATTAACTTTTCCCTCATGGATCATACCCAGAGGGAAGGATGTGCCCCCTGGTTGACCACATTGTATAAATCTGTAATAAAATGCTCCTAAAGATCCCTGAAAATCATACAATTTGCCAAGAAACCATTACATGTTGGCATTGTTTGAGTTTTTTAAAGGAAACAAAACATTTGACACAACTCAACCAGCGGTAAAAGAGTTTAAAAAAAGAAAGATTATGCCAATCTTAATATTTGAAGTTTCTGTCTGATGCTTTCTCCCATCATTCAGCCATTATTATTCCTAGGGCCGTGCAAGTTTATCATGAAGAGATCTAGTTTCACTTTCGGATCACATAGATTAAAATGGATAAGACCAATGTCTATGTTGTACATGCAAACCCAAAGCAATATACTCTCTTCACCTCTAGGAGGTTCTTGGATGGTAACAACATGGGTGCCATGTAGTAATCCCTGTAAACATGTAACAGTGAAGAAATATTTTGTCCCCACAGTTGCCAAACCTACCTTTGAGGAATTTTACAGCTCATGTCTTCATAAAGAGTCTTAAGCTTACACAAAAAAGGAAGGTCTTGTTTCCTTTCCAACATTGTTCTGTTTAATAACGCCAAGTAAAATTATTCTTAGTTCAGCTTAGTCATAATACATTTGATACATTTAATGTAAGATTGTTTGAACTGTTAAGATATTTGATTTAAAAGACAAGCTGGGTAAAGGATTTTAGTAATGGGTCAAAACGGGTCACATTTGATAGGGGAATCTGTAAAGCTTCCAGCTTCATGTTTTGTTTTGCTATTTAATCCAACTAGTAGACATGGAAACAAAACCAGATGAAAATCTGATGCTATAAAAAGAAAATAATAAAAGAAAACTTGTTCTACCACATATAGGCAGCGCCATATAGAGATGCATCTGACACTGAATGTGCTTCTGGGAATTGTAAACATTTGTTCAGCGTTTGCAGTGTCAGCAACATGTAGAGCTGGTAATGCTATGATAATGCAAACATAGATGTGCAATGTGAAACTATGTACAACAAAACCTTGTGACACACACGCCTAGTTTGCTGCCCACACGGGCAAATCTATACTTTCTTTTCTGTTGGGGAGCAAAAGTAAAATGTCTCATAAATTCCAATCTTTCATCTTCTGTTTTTACTATTACACATTAGTGAAAGCTTGGTGTAAAAAAAGAGAAAAATGTGCAAAGCAGAAGAGGAGAGGGGAAAGGATGGAGAGTGTTAGCAGGCTTCAAGGTAACATTTAGGTGGCCTAATTAGGACAGATCCGTTGTCACCGGTGCTTTACTCTGATTGATGAATGATTCTTCCTTGTTAGAGATGGAGGGAGGCACACGAGGGACAGGGAGTCAAAGTGTGGAAGGAAGTGAAGAGAGCTGTGGGTAAAGATAGTGGGAATGAGAGGGAGAGGTAAAGAGGTAGTGACGAGAATGAGCAGTTAGATGTGTTGATGAATTAAACATGAGCTCCTTCATTAGCGCCAGACAAAAGGACATACCTAATACAGACGAGGTGCCAGTTGATACACTTACACAAAAATACACATGGCTGCTGTTTCATGTTTTTCTTTTACCTTGTCAAAGATACCCTCAAAGAGATTTCAGAGGGAATACTGCCCATCCCAAGGGACATGTCTAAGCACCAACTTTTACTTCATGCACAGCTGCATGAAAAAGAGGACTTGATAGAGTTTTAGCTTTAATTCTGGCCTTTTAAGAGATATTCTTTATCAATGCAACAAGATTAACACATGTTGCCTCTTTAATAACCAAAAAACAAATGGATAAACAAGAATATGTATGAAGTATTGGAATTTATTGCCCTTTGAGCACCTTCTTTTTTTTATAGGTGACCACCAGATAGTGCAGCTCTATCTCAAATCCAAGGAGACGGGCCTGGCTTTTGCAAATACCAGTTTTGTTTTCTACAACTGCAGCGTTCACAAGTCGTAAGTAAACCTCTGCTGCTGGCTTTCAAATCTACTTCAATCACAGTCTGCAGCAGACTTTTATTACATTTCCCTTGTACCAATTTCAGAGTTCCAGAATGACAACATTCTTCTAAAGGGATTTCAGAATGTAGCATTTGTAGACAGCTTTCTTCTCCCTCTTTTGACATTTAAAAATCCGAACTTACCTGCAGGCCTGTTGTTATAGTTCTGAACGCTTTATGTGATGAAATAGCAGGCATTCCTAAGATTCTGTTTTTTTTTCCCCATTTTTTTCCATCTATTCATCTTCTGTGTACATGTTACTAATTTTCAGCTTTAAAAATGTTTTTTAAATGTGTTTTTTAGCATGAAATACATTTACAATGTCAGCATTTTCAGGAATAAGAATAAGGTGAATCAGGGTTAATTTATTGTGGATATTGTTCTATGCCAAATAAGTTAATCCAGACTGATTTATATCACGCTGTGAGTGTGAAGACTTTCCTAATTATGAATACAACTGTTAATTCTAAGTTTATTTTGTGTCCTACAATGATCCAATTTGTAAGCATAGTCCATATATCTGTCTCTAAATAAGGTCAAATGTTTGGGATCACTAATTGTTTTCTTACTTACATAGCTGTTTTTTGTAATACTGTACCTTCTGCCTTTTGCAGTTCAGTAGTGCCACTGATGGCATAACAGTCCTTAAAACATGACTTTACCTCTTTAGTTTAGTAGTCTTCATTTTAAAACCGCTCTGTGACTTCACCAACTATACATGAGCCTTTGCCGCTTTTAAAACATCCTAACCAACAGTTCTGGTCAGATGGTTAAAGCTTAGCTAAAGATGGTTGCTTTATCAGTACCAGACACACACCAACAAGTTGGTTAATAAAAAAAAAAGAAAAGGGACTATTAGGGGTGTATGTACAGGCTTGGGTTTTAATGCATGATTTTTATACTTGGATTTAATGAAATCTAAACTTTGTTTGAAATTGTGATAAAATCAAATGTATTTATTAAATATTTATTACTGCATGTACATTTCTGACCGTAGCTGGATTAACTAAGCTTTTTATCTGCCTTCAACCATTTCTTACTGATCTAAAACCTGCCTCTCCACTCCTACCATTTTTTTTATTTTTATTTTTTTTCCCCCCAGGTGTTTGTCTTGTGTCAGCAGCCCCTACCAATGTCACTGGTGTAAATACCGACATGACTGTACCCATGACCCTCGCACTTGTTCATTCCAGGAGGGCCGAGTCAAAAAGCCTGAGGTCAGTGCAAAACTCAAACTGCAATGGTTTTAAATTAAAGTGTTTGTTGAAAATGTATTCTGCAGGCTTACTTTATATACCACACTTTAAAAGAGCTGAGTTAATTGAAAAGCTTCTGTGATTTGCATATTTTTGGTATTTTTAGAAAAGAAGGTTAAATGTGGTGAAGGTGGGGGGTGGGCATTATTGCTGGTTTTTATATGCAGTCATTTCAGAGTTGTTACTTGTTGATGCACCACTGAGAAACCCAAATGGTACTGATGTTAATAATCACATCCGAACAGTTATGTTGTTTTATACATATAATCATAATCTAGATGCTAAATTTCACTAAGCTGGCCTTCCTAAAGTTTCCTCAATAAATGTGCCTGCATGCAGAGATTAGAATACACAGTCTTAGCCGGACGTCCTGCTGTTAAACTACATGATGCTTTAGCCCCCTACAATAGGTCAAGCAATTAAAAGTAGGCTTTCTTGTTAAAATGTTTTTGATAGACCCTGACCCCCTATTTGATATTGAGAGTGTGAGCTGCAAATTCTCTCGGCCAAAGAAATGTCTAATTAAAAAAATTGGAAAATGCATTTTATGACACTCAAGAACAGACCCATGTGTACAAGCCTGCCACTGTACCGAAGGGTAGCCAGATGATACATTACTGTAGCCCTGAGATCCAGAAAAATTTCTGAGCTATCAGAACCAGATATTATTCATATATGGTTAATGTTTGTTGCTTACAATGTCTACAAATCTAATTTGACTTGTGTGTAGTAAATCGACTGTGGTGGACAAAAACTACACCACTATATAAATTTTTAGATTTCATGTAAAAAGAAGTGTTGCATTAGAAAGATTGCAACACCTTTTAGTCAAAGTACCTCCATCTGGCATGAGTCTCTTGGCATGTCTCACTTTTGACTTCACTTCAAAGGGCAGTGGAAGCTAATAAAACTGAGTCATTTCACATGACCATCCCTATTTCCTGCAACAGCTTACTCTTTGTGAATTATCAATAATATTGGCAGGCAGTTCTATTCCCGCCGAAGCAGAGCCGACTGTAATTAGGCAGCGATGCTAAAGAGGACGAGCCGTGTACTAAAAAGGGGTAGGCTAAGCGAGTGGTCTCCAACAAAGCCACTCCCTTCAGATGAGGGGTTTGTACTCTGTAACTGCAACAACCCTCATGGAAAGGAAGGAAGTCAGAGAAGGTTTAGATATGCACTTAAGATCTAAGACTATGGATTCAGTGGTAATGCAGTTATTTGCAAATTTACTTTGTGCATGTGTGTTTCTGTAGCACTGTTAGCCTCCCTGTACCTTGCAAATTCACTATGGCTTTCAGAGGAGAGCTGTTCAGGGACTTAGTGGTCTGTTAATCCTAGCCTGAGGTGGGATATGATGAAGATCACTAGTGCTCATGTCTGAGTAGGCAGACTCTGTATGACGCGCAGAGACAAGCTCAGCTAGATTGCTTCTTTTGATGAGGAGTCTGCTCCCAATTGTTACTCCCAACACCCCCCCCAAGCATTTCAACCTGTAGAGATTATATTTTTTGTCCTCCTATTCTTGTATTCTTTTGAACTATCTTAGTTTGGCCCAAAGAAAAGTCTTTGCAGGTTTACACATCTAATTAGCTTAGTCTGTCATGGTCAGTATTGACTCAGGTTAAAAAGTATGCAAATCTTCTCGTATTGTGTGCATGCATAGAGAAAAGGATAAATGAAGAAATGGGGATTTAAAAAGCAGGTGTCATGCAGGCTTAATAAGTTTTAATTTGCTTTTAATTAACCCTTTAATTCCAAGGGGATGTATTTACTGACAGCTGTTGGGTTTTTTTTTTTGGATATGCTTGTTCAGGCACATGAACACACACTGACAAAAGGCAGTGCATTAACGATGGAGCACAATGAGACTGGCTCTTTTTGCTGACACTGATTTTTTTATTTAACTATTACAATTAGGGGCTTTGAGGCAGTGATCTCAATAATCCCTTAACGCTATGTTAATAAGTGAGGCCAGCCGAATTTCCCCACTGCTTTAGCTGGATGTTAGCATGCAGGGCAGGGTTGAGTATAACCCAAGCCAGGGTGTTTCATTCATGCCAGCAATGATATGGGCAAAGGGATCAGACATTGGCCTGTTTGCCCTCCATACATCTCAAGGACATTACCATTTTGGCTCTCTAACAAAGTCTGCACATGAAGCAGATCTTGGAAGCACTAATGAAAGAACCAGTGCTTTTTCTCTACTTACATTTGACATATGAATTGTTTGTTTACCGTCTGCAGTCCATATCTGTAATGTACATGCATTGTATCACCATAAGAAAGAGATGAAACTGAGAACACTTCCCGTTCTCTTTGTCGGATGAAAACCGCAGGAGGATATTTCCTTTTCTTCTTTTCCTGTCTACAACACAGCATGTTCATATCCTGAGCTGCTGCCAAGTCTTTCGCTAATATATTCGGCTGGTAGGAAGATTGAAAACACACAAAAATATTAATGTCACAGAATTCATTTCACTGTCTCCCAGCTCATAATGCACTTCTCATCTCCCTGCATTATTTACTTACCGAGCGCACTGCAGTGATCAATGTCAGGGAGTTTATTTACCTGAAGCTTATTGATCAGGTGATCAGAATAATTTTATTATAGAAGCTAAATGCCAACCGTAATAGCTGTTAGCTGCCAATATTGGAAGTGAATGGTGGAAGAAGTGGCTCATTTCAATTCATAGTCAAATCAATGGCTTCCTCTGTGCTGAGGGTTTAAGAATCAGAAGAAAATCTGCTGGAAGGAGGTAGTAAAAGAAAGAAAATATGAAGATATTGAACTAATGAAGCTAAACGACTTAAAATCTAAATTATTAAGTCTCTCTCTATTGGCAACCTTTTCATTTCACAACTGATTTTGTGGTTATTTTTTGGATTTTATAACTTTGAATAATTACTGCTGGTCTAGATGCACCTACTGTATTCATCAGATTTGTTTTTAAGTTGGAAGTCATTTGACCTCGACAGATATATTTTATGTCATAAAAAATAAACCCTAAATCGTCTACTGACTGTTATTAATTTGAACTAGTAATTATGACTTTACTCTGGTAAAGCATTTTTGTTTTTCTTTGTTTAAATTTGTGATTTTTCTTAATTTTATGATGGATCTCTTGATCTCTTAGCTCACATTTATTTCAGTTACTGAATGTTTATGTTCTGTTTATAATTGTTTATTTATTTTTTATTGTTTAAAAGTTCTTGATTTATTTAAACAAATACACCCTTTTTTTATTTTGGCAATTTTTGTGTTCATTAGACTTTCATCCTGTTTTTAGACTGTACATGCATTATTTGAATTGACTGAAAAATTATAATACACTTATGATCAAATGTATGACAAGACATATGAATATAAAAACTGTGAGAAATCTCTGGTTTTGTTAGATTTGGAAACAAAAGATTTTATAAATTAAATTTTATCTACTTTTCGTAAATTTGTGCTTGAACTCTCGTTGACTTCCAAAATATTTAGTGAACTTTAAAACTAATTTCAAAACTTTTAGCTGTTGTTCTTTAATCTTTTACTTTGATTTATAAACTGCTTTTTCTTAACCAACCTAAATGGTAAAAAAAAAAAAACGTTTTAGGTTTCAATTAGAAGAAAACGGGAAGAAAATGCAGCACGAAAGAGGCAACAACTGAAATGTTATTTGTCAAGATTAGAAGTGAAGAAAGACTTGTAATAACAATAAGGAGGAGCAGCTGCAGGCAGGGGAGTTAAGAAGGAAAAGGGGGAAAGTGTTTTTGCCCTAGGCGCTGTTGGATATGATAAAACAGAAACCGGGAAGCTTTTGGTTACCACAGGGTGTTGATGCGTGAGTTTTTGTCTAAAAACTTAAGATCCTTTTCATCTTCACACCTTACGCTTCTATAATTATGGGCCTTTCTCTCTTCTTCTTGCTACCCCCCCTCCACCACCACCTCCCTTCTTAGCTTCAAACTATGCCAAGGGCTTTTACATTCACAGCTCCCATTCTGCTTCCTACTCTCTGCCACTTTCCCCATCTCCACCCTTCACACCTCCCACCAGTCTCTAATTATCAGATCTAAGTAGGTCCCAAAGAAGAAAAGGAGTCAGGGAGGAGTAGGGAGGGGAGAGAATCAGCGATAGGCTTGACTAGAGAAGAGAATGGTCATTGAGCTGGGTGAATCAGATGAACCTTATCAGCTTTCTTTTTTTTTTCTTATATACAGTATATCCAAGTTCACAACACTTGACGCTTATTTCTCCACTTTCAAAAAAATAGTGTTATTGTCTTTTGAACAAATATGAAAGCTTAAAGAGGTTTAAAACAACAAGGATAGTTTGTGTTATCATGTAACAGACATCTCCTCACTCACCTCCTAAATGGAAAAAGGTCATTCAGATAAATAGTTTTAAAGGATTTAAAGATTAAAGTCAATACTTGTAAACAAAGCAACACATTCTCTCAGTTGCTCAGATACATCAAAATAACCCAGTAAGCATTCTTTTTTATAAATAACCTAACCTGTCAATTAAAGAGTCAAGTATTCATCGTGTACATGCATAGAGAGTGAGTCACTCAGAGGTGTATCTGCTAGGGGTGTAAATAATAATCGTTTTGTATCGATGCATCGATCCAAAAGCCGACGATCCGATGCATCGACACGTCCGCAAGATAATCGATTCATGTTTTTTTTTTTCCTCCGGTCTATTTTTATCCATTTGCTCCTGGGCGTAATTCTCCCTCCCGTGCTGCGGTGCCGCTAAACCTATGTTGCCCTCCTACCGCGCTTCCTGGTTATACTCTTACAGCAGTTTGTTGCAGCAAGCTTCACACAGACATTTTTAAATTATGCTCAGTATTGAAGCGTGGTCTGAGCTACACGCTGTGGGTCTAGATACGGCCGAGGCGATGAGGAAGTGGGGGCGAGTTTAGTCCGACGACGGAGGGAAAAAAGAGCGGAGATTCAGCTGGAAAAAGGCTCCCAGCGTTCTCGCGCACCTCGCTCTTCTAGCGGGTCAAACTTCACGAGTTGTTTTCCGCAATTTCAGTCATAAAAACAAAACAAGCCGGCCTCCTGTCTGGTGCACTGTTTGCGGTCAGCTACAATCTGGGAGAGGAGCAGCGGAGCGTCTCTCAAGGGGCGGTGACGTCAACACTCTGGAGCCTTCTCCTTCTTCTTTTTTTTAATGGCGGTTGGCAAACAACTTATAGGTGCATTACCGCCACCTTCCAGAATGGAGTATGGACCAGACAAACTATTATATTCTCCCTAAAATACCCGTTCTTCTTAGAAAATTAAAAATACTACCAAAAACTACATCCCCAGATGACCTTTGAAACAATTCCCTTATATCTAGTTTATTTTTATTCCTGTCTAACTCTCTACACAACATCTCTCTTTCCTGAATATATTTATTACATTCTAAAAAAATATGTTGGACAATTTCTCTGGAGCCGAGGTATTGCATTGAACTCATTACACTGATATTGTGCAGTATTTTTGCAGTATTTTTTGATGCAACTTTTCTACTTCTGTTATTTGCTGTTGTTTCTAAAGAAAATGCATAATGATATTACAGCTTTCATTGATTTATTTCAAACTTGAAACTTTGTTTAGCCTGTAAGGTGTAAAAAAAAAAAAATAATAATAATTTAAAAAAAATTAACCGATTAATCGATTAATCGATTAATCGAATCGAATCGAATCGTGGTGTATTCTTAAGTATCGAAAATAATCGAATCGTTGGGTCAGGAAATCGATACTGAATCGAATCGCCATGATGGATGTGATTTACACCCCTAGTATCTGCAACAAATAAGGCTTTTAAAGTAACCTAAAGGACATTTTTGTAGGTTTCAATTTTTTTTATTTAAATTTTTTTATATCAGTATGTTTCCAGTTGGACACCATGGGAAAAATTTAACTCTGCTCTTTCAGAATCTATAAATAACTAAAAAAGTTTTCGGATAGATTTGTGCATGTTTGCCAAGGCATGTTATATACATAAATCTATGAGTTGAATTCTGATTTAAGACGCATAAGATGTTTACCCTATATAGCAATAGTTTAGTATATATAGTTATGCAAAAAATATAACTTCTGAGTGAACTGGTAACTGGTTCTTACACATGGGTATATGGGGAACAATATGAAAACCCCAGACATTAAAACAACAAAACTGAGCATCCTTGACAAAAAAAAAAAAAATCATAATTTCACCTCAACTAGAGAAATATTCATCTTTTTTTGTTCAAACCTGTAAGACCCCAAATTGCGGTGCTCATATTCTGTTCTTGCAAAGCGTCTTTGTCACAAACAGAAATCCAAGTTATGCAAGGTCTTTTGGGTTGTACAAATGTATTATTCGTGACAGTTTTGATGTTTTCTAATATTTTTTTCTCTAAACATTCATTTAATTTTTACTAAAGGCTTCACAGGGTTTCACAGCAGGTTATGTATATTAGGAGGCAGGCTCGGACTGGGAACGATTTTCGGCCCTTCCTTTTTTACATGTACCCACTTATGGGTTAGAGCGATGTTCGGGCACAGTAAGATTGAATGAGCTATGAGAACAGCAACTTTTAAGGAGAGCGTGCACGAGGAGAAATGGGCTCGTGCATTTTTTGAGAGGGCGGGTCTTTTAAAAAAATCACGAAAATTCTCTGCAATATCTTTAACATAGGACTTTGTAGTTTAAAGAATAATGTTTTTTTGTTTACAAGTCATTGTTTCTTTGTGTGTGAATCTAAAGACCAAACACCATGGATATAGATTTTTTGACACAAGAAACATAGTCTCGAGAAAAAAAAAAACACATCTGAACATGTTACACACAAACCCATCATTTTTCTCTGAAGCCTTGCTTTGCCTTTGTATGCGTCACAGTAAGTATCAGTTTAAATTATCAGTAGTTTAACAAAAGCATGATCCAAGAATACAATGTAAATTCTACAAGACATGAGAGCCACTTTGTGACTGTGAGGTATTAGGCTGAGTCGGCTGATAATCACTATATGTACTGTGCTAAATGGAAGATAAGAACTTTGGTTAACTCAGTTCCAAACTTTTTTTTCTTTATGTTGTTGCTTTCAACATAAAAAACCCCACAGTGCCTTAGCAAACAAAAGGTATGAGCAAATAAGCAATACAATTTAAAAAGATAATATTTTCAATATGCCTCTAAAGTAAACCACCAAGACTAATTGGAAATAGAATGACAAAAAAATGAATTTGCAGTCATCAGTTTCCAATTTTTTTATTTATCTTCTTAACGGTTATTAAACTAAATAACAAATTTAGAGGTGAATTCTTGCCTCTTGAGTTGTAGGTGGAATGCAGGTTTGCATGCAGAGAAAAAACTACATTCTGAATCTGTCATAATTGAATTAAGTGATGACGCTGATTAATAATTTGCTTTCCATCCTATTATTAAGTAAAAAAAAAATGTTGATAAAAATGTATAACTAGATTACCAAATGTTTCTTCAATACTTATTTCTTAAAGACTTAAGGCCCTTTTTTTCTAAATCTCTACAAAGAATGCTAACTTACTGCAAATTATAAGTGAGCAGATAGCTCAAATAATTATAATAAACTAATATGACCAAGTTTTAGATTACTGTATGAACAGCAGATTGGTAAAAAAAAACTTTTTTTTTTTTTTTTAACATAAGTTAACAAATAACATACCGTAATTTAAAGTGACAACTATATAATGTTTATTATAGATAACGTCCTTTTTAACTCTTTTTTTATTCATGCGATACTGTAAAATCACAGTATTTTTATGGTAGAATATCATATAGATGTTTCAAACCATAATATTTAACTTTCCATACACACATTCATCTTACCACTTACTGTGTGTAAAGTTCAGTCCCTCAATCATTTCACAGCACTATCATTATAGATCTGTGTCTTAAAGATTCCACTCAGGCACGGTGTCAAGTCATACTTCGGTGCTTTCTGTGTTTTCATTTCCACAAACGAGATCAGATTTATTGTCCCCATTGTTCATGTCTATTAACTGGAAAAGATGTGATTAAAAATGGATTGCATCTCTCTTTGCTCTCCCACTCATTTTCATTCTTCAAATATGACCCTTCATTCTTAGGAAAATGAGATTTGGAAGAGCAAACACACATGCATCGCCACCTTCCTCTCCTCCAACACTGAACTCACCCCCCTCTGTGTGTCATTTATCTATAATGACTTTGTGAATAGTGTCACAGTGCGTTCGGCTCTCTCACCACGTGATGGAGTCACTCACTAGTCAGTCACTCACACAGCCTACCCAAATCAAGTGGCTTTTAATGAACTTCAAACAAGTGTTATCGTACAGTTCAACGTGTGCTCTGCTTCAGCCCTACTCCCCACAACCTCCTCTTGCAGCTCCATCTGTAGGGGGGCTGCTTTTATATCCCCTCCTTTCCTTTTACTCAGACAGACTAAAGCTCCCCCTGTCACATATGCTTAAAGGTGTTCCTGCCTCTTACAGCTTGGCTCTTCTTTTGTTGTTCCACTCTCTCATTTTGCCTGTTTTCTTGTCTCTTCCTCTTTGTACTTCTCTTCTGTAAAACCCATTAAACATTTAGAAGAGCTTTCAGTGAGGCATTGTTCTGTATTTACATTTATAATGTTTACCCCCCCCTTCTTTTCTCCCTTTTTTTCTTATTCCTTGAACGATTTTGTTTGTTTTCTTTTGTTGCACTTGTCCACTTACCACCTCTCTTTGTCCTGCCTTTATGCAGTCTGTCCATCCTTTGGTTGTTAAAATTAGATTTCCAATTGTAACCTGATTTGTGCTCCACCCTTAATCTCCCTCCGTTTCTGTTATCCACTTTTACTACCTTACTTAGGCAGAAGGTAAGCATACTTTTGGAACATCTGTTAGATCTCTATTTCTGTATGTAGATATCTTGAATATCTAGAAATTTTGAATTACTCCAACAATGTCTGCTTCATTCTACAATTCATGCATCAATCTTGAAGATATTAGCAGAGTAGCAAGAAGATTTGTCCTCTTTATATATATATATATATATATATATATATATATATATATATATATATATATATATATATATATATATATGTATATGTATATATATGTATATGTATATATATGTATATATATATATATGTATATGTATATATATGTATATGTATATATATGTATATGTATATATATGTATATATATATATATGTATATATATATATATGTATATATATATATATGTATATATATATATATGTATATATATATATGTATATATATATATGTATATATATATGTATGTATATATATATGTATATATATATATATGTATATATATATATGTATATATATATATATGTATGTATATATATATATGTATGTATATATATATATGTATGTATATATATATATGTATGTATATATATATATATGTATGTATATATATATATATGTATATATATATATGTATATATATATATGTATGTATATATATATATGTATGTATATATATATATATATATATATATATATATATATATATATATATACGGGTCCTCACACTGTTTGGGAGAGTCCTTACAAAATGGAACACAACACCATTAAAACACTGAAAATAATGCATTGATAAGTGGCTGTCTCATTTTAATAGATTGCTATAATCTATTGCTTTCCATTATAACTGTTGACGTAAATCATTTGGCCTGAATGGGAACACTGCCCGTCTATTATTGTGATCCATTTGGGCATTAATTTATATTGCCTATTTAAAACTTCCATCACATTTTATCATACTCCTGTTGGAACACAAAAATGTTTAACAGTACTAATATATGAATAGTACAAAATATTAGGTTGTCACTTTTTATGAACTACAGCATTTTAGGACTGGATTATAAGACACTTCAAATAAGTCACATAAAGATGTGTTTTAAAACAACACAAAGTTGGTTTTAGATGAGCCCTTAAGCCTAAAATAGCAACTATCTGATAGCAAATAGCTGATGGTAATTTGTTGAAAATGTATGTACCATGGAGAAACTTCATTGAGCTTTCACAAATCACAGCCACGAAACCATGAAATGTATTAAGATTTAATGTGATAGAGCAATACTAACATGCAGTATGTATGAAATAAAGCATTCGTAGTCTTACATTTTTTTAAACAAATGAAATAAACCAGAACTGTGAGGTGTGTAACACCAATGGAAAGATCAGCATCAGGACCGAATAAGACACAAGAGGTCAGGGATAAAATATGCAGAAGTTTAAAGCAATTAAGATTCCTCAAAAATATATAGTATTCAATTGCTAACAGATCACAGTACAATGCATCACTGAAAATGAAAGGAATATAGCAACAAATGCTTAGTCTTCAATTACATTTCTAAAGTTTGTAAAACTATAACGTTCAATTCTGCCCATTTTAAAATCATTAACCCTCAGATGAGTACAATTGCAGCCAAACTCTATATGCATGGGGATATATTTACATTTTTATATTGCAGAACAACATGTGTTCATTCAAGTAATACAACTCAACCATTGCAAAGTCTTTTAAACAGGCAATTAAAATATCTAATAAGAAACCATATTCCTATCATTATTGTAACATTCTTAACAATGTAAACTCTTAACAATTAAAATTTTAATTTTATTGGCCAACATGATTTTTTCTATAAGAATTTTTATGCCCCTTTCACCACCACCACTCAAATAGTTTGTGAAATCATTTGATGAGGCAGGTGTGGGGTCCCCAGAGCTTCCTTTAGAGGAAGCTGTTATGTCAACTTTAGATCGACATAATTCGGACAAAACTGCTTTTATATATAAGAGCAGCACAAAGCAGGATGTGGAATTCTTTACTATTAAGTCTTTGAGATTGTAGCGCATTAAAGTTTAATATAACAAAGAATTGGTTAAAGGACCATCAGGTGTGTACTCACCATAGTATGTCATTGCTTTTAAATTCATTGTTTTGATCTGCTCTTTCTTTTATTGCTCTGTTTTTGTAATGTTTTTCTGTATTCTAGATTAACCTGTTATTTGATTTTGCACATGCAAAATTTTATGAAGTAAAAGCTATTGCTCTCATAGTCTTAACCTGCTGTCACTCTGCCTCTGCCCAGAGACAACAGGTGAAAATTAGCTTGTAACTATCTCTGGACTGTGCAATATATGTGTTCTCCTGTCAAATAAATAAACGAGTGAATACTTTCTCTGTTTCAAACCTACCAGTGCATAACTGTCAATCTAAACTGACTGAGTAAGGAAAGCCTTAATGAAAGAAGCATTCTTTTGTCCCATGGAGCTTTTGAAAAGGCTGTAGAGTTCCACAGCTAAAGTGAATCAACATTTCAACACAGTATAGATTATTCCACCAACCTGATTTTATCTCAAAAAGGTTATTGTTGATGGAATGACATTGGAAGTCTTGTTGAAACTGTTATGAAAACAATGTCAGTGAGACAGCAACATTTTGAAGGTGCTCTGGATCTTTTTTTTTTTTAAATCCACTTAACAATTATGGGCAATTATGTTTTAATGTGTTTTTATGGAGCCCTATATTAGTCTTATTGTATAGACTGTGTGTACTATTCTAAAAAACATAAGCTATTTGTCTGAATTCATAATTATAAAATAATAACTCTAAACCTTTGCCTATATTTCAGGGCTGTCCACAGTTGCTCCCTGCAGAAAGGATACTGGTGCCAGTCAATGTGGTAAAGCCCATTACCCTGCGGGCTAAGAACCTACCCCAGCCCCAGTCTGGACAAAGAGGGTACGAGTGCCTCCTAACCATCCAGGGAAATGATATCAGAGTTCCTGCCCTGCGTTTTAACAGCTCTTCAGTGCAATGTCAAAACAAATCGGTAAGATGAAGCATCAGCAATAGATCACATTCCTTCAATCTTGCTGAAGACTTTCAGTACTTTAAATCTATTCTTTAAAAGTTTTGGTTTCTTCCACTGATTATTTCACTGATAAAAGGTAAGTTTAGTTCTCCGGGTATAAAAGGATTATATGAGATAAGAGCGTAACTTTGTCTCCCCTCCATCGAGGCTCCATCCTCTCACTGAATAACGCATTGACAGCAAGTATGAACGGCTTTATGCTGGTCTTGATGCTAATCGTCTGTTGATACAATAACATCCCATCTTCCTGTCTGTCTTCATCACTCTCTGCGTGTGTGTGTTAATGTGTGCATGTCAGGATGTCTGTGGGATTGTGTGTGTATAATCACAGTACAGGGCAAACATTGTAGTTTGATTGAGCTGTGAAAGAGGGAAACTGTAATTTAGCAGAAAATTATGATTCTAGCACCAACCTCTTATGCCGCTGGTGATACAGAACCAAATGAAAAATAATCTCGTCTTTGAATGCTCTCCAGAGTGTGTGTAGGTGAGTGTGTTAACTGAGTATAAAGCCACCTGTTGTGGCTGATTATGCATTTTAGGGATGAAAGGGGAAATTATGCACTAAAAGCATTTGAACATGTAAATAACACACAGTGTGATGATTTCACTCTCTTAAATTCACTCAAACTTGCCTCATTCTTGTTGCTATGGTTATAGTATTCATATGACGGGATGGAGATGAGCAGTCTTCCTGTGGAGTTGACCGTCATCTGGAACGGAGATTTCAGCATTGATAACCCCACCCACAACAAAGGTGAGTACTCAGACAGACGCAGGCGCTGGTGTACTCATGTGCACAGACACATGGAGAAACATCTGCTCATCAGCTTATTCAGTTTACACCCAGTCCAACATGGTCTCCACACAAACTGTCAACTAGACATACATAGAAGAAGCTACTTCCTCTAAATTGTTGCCCTTGCAGCCTGTCTCCATAGCAACAGGTGATGGTGTGCTGAGGTGAGGCATCCATTCCCTGATGTTGCCATGAAGGGTGGTTAACTTCAATACATCCTCTTTTTTTTCCCCCCTTTTTGTCCATTTGGTTCCTCTTTTTCCCCATCTGGCTGCCTAGCTGTTATACTTTCTCTATATCTATGGAAGAATATCCTATTTCCAGAGCAATTTAATTTCAGAAGGCCTTATGTAGTAACATTAACTCTCATCTTAATGCCTTTCTTAGTTTTCTGTCAGCTTTGATGAATATTGCCTCTCCCTAATAGCAATTCCAAAGAAACCTTTCCTTGAAAATAGAAAAATGCATGACACTAATAAACATACACAAGCATATAAACATTGATGTCTGCATTTGTCCGGCTAAGGTTTAGATGGGAAAACAATGGATTGGCAAGCAAATGTGTCTGACCTATATTCCAATTAAAATTAGGAATATTATCCAGTTAACCATGGCTCCCAACTTTGCAGACAATCCTCTGTTAAAGCTACCGGCTGTCTTTTAATGAATGGATGCTGGACTTAAAGGTATAGTGGAGGATGTTGGTTGGATCATCAAAATAAGTAAGATCCTAATTTTCAATCATTCTGGTGATTTGTTTACGTAAGGCCGTCCAACGTGCTCATCCCCATTTTCACTCACCAATGGTGGTCTGACATACTGGACAAAATTGCAACTCTTCTTTTTTTAAATGTAAGATTGTATGAGCGATGCAAACAGCAACTTTTAAACAGAGCGTGCACGAGCCCATTTCTCCTTGTGCATGCTCTTTGGGGGAGTGTTGGCCTAGTGGTTAGAGCAGTGTTCTTGTGCTCTGAGAAGGTTGCAAGTACCCAGTTCAATCCCCATAGCCTTTACCCTGGGTCCCTTTTCTAAATTAAAGAGGGGGGCGTCTTCAAAAATTTGCGAAAACCCTCCACTATGCCTTTAAGCATTATAGGTGATGTAAGAGCAACTTGAACCAAGCCTTGAATGCATACATTGTACAGTAGATGGGTAAATCTTCCCATATGTTATTATTTACTTATGTTTTATATGACATATTAAAATTTTCTGAGGATCTGGAGTGCATCATTTTCCATTAGCTGTAAGTCTAATTGATCTAAATTAACACGAGAAATAGCACTTTATATATAATTAACCTACAAAATATACAAATTCTACTTGTTGAATTGAATTACCCAAAACTGATGACAGCTTGCATTTTAGAGAAATTCACTTGTAGCTTACATTATGATCACGTCCTACAAACAGCTCCTTTAGTTATTCATTCTTGTATGCGTGAAATAAAATATGCACTTAGAACTTGCTTTCTCTGTTTAGATCTGACTCTTCTTTAAAATGCAGATTTGCAACTAAAAATTTGCATTTTCAGCATTCAGCTGAGTTATTCAGTTTAGCCAGTGATAATTCACAACGGTAAGCAATTTATGTTGTACCAGGAAGACATCAGCATGTGGTGGCTTGTGGTCTTGCAACAGGAAACCGGCTTTTTTTCTCCAAAGGCAGTGGAGTCAGGCGTGTGAAATATACTGTTGAAATGTGTATTACATGCCAAGATGACACTTAGCTGCAAGGCAAAGTTCATAGGGTTTGTGGTCGTATTTACATGTGCTGTGTAAAAAAACACATCTGCAAAATATATCCTTGAGGATGAGTGCAGAATCAAAGAGGCAACAAAAGTTTCAAAGGAGATGCTTGAAATGGAGAATGCTTCTCATGCTGCCTCCTACCTTTGTTTGCCTGCAGAGGAAGCATCTCCTGGAGCGTTTTTTTTTTTTTTGATGGGCACTTCATACACGCATCTAATGGCAATTAAAAGAGAAAATGGCTGGTCTGTTGCCATGGAGATGATATGTTAAATGCGTAGTGGGTGACGAGAGACAAGAGTGTAGGAAACTCTGTGAGGAAAGGCAGGGGGGAATGGCAGTATAAGGGGATGATGTCTGGAATAATAAGATTTTTGTAGGAGTTAAGGTTATCTATAGTTGTCTAACATATCTCTCCTTACTGTGCAGTTCATCTTTATAAGTGTGATGCTCAGCGCGGAAGCTGCGGTTTGTGTCTGAAAGCAGACCCACTGTTTGGGTGCGTTTGGTGTACAGGAGAGAACCGCTGCACCCTCAAGCAACACTGCCCCTTCCCAGACAGCCAGCTGCTGGAGCCCAACGGGATCAACAGCAAATGCACGCACCCAAAAATTACACAGGTGAGACAAACACAACAATAGTAATGCATTTGAGAACACAGCAGATTCTGTTTTTAAACAAAATATGTAAAGAAATCCAGCAGGTTGATTCACTCCACAGGAAAAAAAAGGAGCTTAAAAGAGTTTTTCTTTACCAGAAAACTACTTTAGGAGCAGAAAACAGTGCTTGAAAATGTAGTTTTCCTGTGATTCATTTCAGTGAATGGTTTTTGAGAACTACTTCACATTTATTATGCAGCTTCTGCCACCTGTGAACTGATGTTCTGGCCGAGACAGATTAGACTACATTCCACAGTTCAACTGCTTAACTCCTTCATTTTCTATTTGCTTAAGGTCAGGAGACTGGACTAGCAGTTTTTTTTTTACTTTCTTACTGGTTTATTTACAACTGTTTTATTGAAAACAGTATCATTTGCATTATGCATTAGTTCCTGGGTTTCATCACAGGCTGAGATTTTCTTTTCAATCTGTTTTTATTGATTCTGTCTTTAAATAGTGTTTTTGTTCATTTTTTTTACATGTGGAGCACTTTGTGACAGCTGTGTTTGTTTTTAAATGTTTTATAAACAAAATAAGTGTACAGGGATAATGGTTCACACATTCATGCTGCATATACTGTGCTGTCTGATATTGGTATATATTGGTATGTATATATGAAATGAGTACAAGATAGTTTTATGCCTGAACACAGGCAGAATGTTTATATGGAGAACTAAATGTGCAATGCACAATTCTGTAGTGTAGCTTTTATAATTTACACTAAAACACAACAGAGGATGTCCAATTATTAATATTTCAAAACAGTATGGTTTTTAATAGAGCTATGATAAAGAAAGGTGGACTGAACTTTACATCATTGTGCTTTTTGTCCAAAAATGATGTACACTTTAATATAATAACATCCAGCTGAATGTAAAACAAAAAAACAATGTATCCGCATTCATCTACCTGTCGCATCCAATCTGCCAAACATTGTTCAATATATAATATGCAAATCTGAGAAATTTCTACTGAAGACAGTAGAGTTTTTGAACAGCTGCACTTGCTTCAGTCAGGTAAAGTTAGGACACTAGAGTATATAATTATAGAAAAACCTCCAAACATTTGGTAAACACAGCCTTTTCTAAATATTAACATTGTCTGCTTATGTGTAATCCATGGATACAGTCATGGCTATACCTGCTTATCTATTTTATTCATTTAAAGAAACTTAACCAATCCTTGTGTTAGTTCTATTCCTTTCCCTTTTATAGGTTTTGAATAATATATCGAACAACCCATTTAACCTCAATTTCCAGATAGGGTAACAGTTTAAGAAGACAATTTGCAGAGTTAGACCTTAAGGAAAGGGGCTTCTGTTTGTCAGTTTTCTTTTTGTTTATGTAGTTTTTTGTTTTTTTTTAAAGAATTTAATCCACATTGCTTTGTTTTTTTTATCATCCTCCTCCAGATGTTTATTTATTATGCTTCACATAATCAACAGTATTTCTGTCATAACTGCTTATTATGTTGATTTTATTTTTTTACAACTTTGCTGCAATCAATCTATAATTATTAATTTTTTATCAAGACAGGGAATTACTTATTCATTTTGGATTACTAATGTTTTAAACAAAACACTTTATCCATGCAAATAGTACATGCTTGGTGAATTTGGATTTATAGACCACAAGATTGCAGTATGATTTAAACATTTTTTCCCAATAATGCCAGTAAATTACATAAAAGCTAATAATTGTGTTTCATCAAGAGATATTCAGTACCAGTAGAAATAATGTAAAATATTAACCTATTTTATAAGAAGTAAAATATTATTTTAAATCTATCTTATGTAGCATGTTTTAAAGTCTGAAAAATGGGAAAACTGCATTTTTACTTTTGGTAGTTATGAATCACCTGAGGAGATGTTTACACAAACCCCTCATTTAATATTGCACAGCCCTGAAAACACTGTCTGGGGATAGACTTGACCCGTGTCCAACGTATAAAAAGGTTATGTGATAGGGGTCAGTGAGATGAAAGATACAAGGACCCATAGGAAAGATGAAAGAAAAGCTACCCAGATAATGGGAGTGGAGGATGTGTTGGGATTATATAAAGGAGAACTGGTGATGGATGGCTAGATTGAGCAGGAATTTAATTACATAAGGCTGTAAGGTTGAAGAACGTCCTTCTGTTCTTTCTCTCATTTTTTTCAGTAATAGTGCATAGGTTCACTCTAGATTCTATTAAGGAAAACAGTCACTTAATAGACACTGCAAAATCATTAATGTTGTTAGGTTGTTTTTTTTGTCAAATTAGCCTCAGACTTTAATGTATTTTATTGGAGTTTTGTTGCAGTAAACTGCAAATGGGATTAAACAAAGTCTTTCTCCTTAGCACTGTTTATAGTTGCCTTATTAGAAGGGTCTCCCACTTGATCTATAAACCTCTGCTTAGTCACTTTCTTTGCTGCTTTCCTTGCATGACCTCTCAGTTAATCTAAGTGATCACATGTTGTTTCTGTTGTCATTATCCCATTCTTTATTTGTTGATTATGCATTGAAAAGTGTTTTATCACTATTGTGCTTTTTGTTTGCAAATATTTCCTTAAAAAAATTAATAGGCCTTCACATAACATCTGAACTTATACTGGGATTAAATAACAGACGGCTAGAAATGTTGGTGCAATTTATGGGACTTATAAGGACAGCTGGTTGCTATGAATATCGTTCTAAAAGTAAAGAGGGATGAATAAAACACATTTTTTTGGAAAAAAAAGAAGCTTTACCTTTCATTTTCCTTTTACGTGCTGCTCTGTGTAGGCATGTTTCATAGCTTAGTTTTAGCTTCACACATCTAATTTAAATAAGTATTTCAGATGTATTCTGTAGAACATGATCCTTTTTTCAATAATTAAACCTGTTTTATTAAATTTGAAACACATAGAAGGTAAAGGATGCTGGACCTTGGAGTTTTATTTAATGTTCCTATAAAATACAGTGAAGTTTGACTGTTATTGTTCTCAATGTAACAGTTTATTTCACAGACTTTTAAGTGTTTCGTCGTCATCCACAAATCGGTTTGATTGCCTGCGTTTGTTAACAAAGAGAAGAACTTGACTTAATCTAGATTTTGAATGCTCAGTAAAACATACAAACCCAAATATGATTTAAACCCACTATGCCTTGTAGCAGATAGAAGTCAGTCTTCTTAAGTGAAGCTCTAGTGTTTGTTTTAACTCATTTCATTGGAGTTATTCAGTGAGATGAGCCTGTCTGTCTTCTAGAATTGCTGTTACTGCTTCCTATGGGACATATTGCAGCCTTCTCGTGTCCCTCATAAAAACTGTCAGCAGTGAGGACTTTTCTAAGACAAAGCAGCCTTTAATGCATTCCAATAGACTTCATCATAATGACATTTCCCACCAATAATATGAGTGACTTGCATAGAACAATTTAAAAAAACTAAGAGAAGAGATTGTTTGCCTTTAGAAAAAGCATCAATTATCTTGTCAGATTAAAAAATCTAATCAATTCCTTATTTTGTCCTTCTCCTACATATTTCTCCCCCTCTTTATTTATCTTATATCAATCCTTTGAAATCAAATATTATTTTTCTTATCAATTGTGAGCCGCAAGGCCTTATGTTCCAATTTCTTATCTTTATTTTTAATTGGATGTAATGTATTTCTTTCCCAAATGGCTTTTTTTTTCATTAAGAAACCCATAGGGAGCCTTATTAATCAGACACATTGAACACTTTCACAAAATATCATCTGCTTGGCAGTCTCAAGTCTTTTGATTAACTTAGTTTAAACTTGGCTGGAAATTCCTACAAGTTAAGCTCCATCAGGTTATTTCATTCTTTTACATGTTTCATTTTTATTTTTTTTGTAATATAGAATCACTGTATCCTCTATGACCCACAGTGGGGACAACAACATTCCCACTCATTTGTTCAGGCCTCCACCTGTCATGTGAAACCCACAGGGGGGGTCACTTTGCCACATCTATACAGAAATGGGAAGAGCTGCCATTACAGCTGGCTCCTGTCTGCAGCCTGGAGGACTTTATGTGGCAGAGACTGATGAGTACATACTACTCTGTCTTAGTTTGTAACATCTATCCATCTGGACACGGCTGATGATGTGCACTCACACACAGGCTGGCCAAGAGGTAGTTTTGTAAGAACGTGGTAATGGATGTTGCAGCCACATTACTTGCATGAGAGATGGTCCCGATAAATCAAATGGACACTGATCACTTTGAGGATGTCACCCAATGTCAGGATCTATGTTTATACGAATGTAACTGACAGTTGTAGACTTTAAATACAAGTTGAAGAAGACAGAGGGCTTACCGCTTCATTTATTTGGCATCTGAGCTTTTATTTTGTAGTTATTTTGGTCTCCTCCTAGATTATATGTGAACACAAAAAAATTATAATTAGAAATTGAAATTAACACTTTTCCCCTGAAAGCTAAAAAAAACAAGCCTCCTTATTAGGTTTAATTGTTCAGTTTCTTGCTCACCTTAGGTAGCTATTGGCTCTGAATAGGTCCTCTGTTAATACAGCAATTGTAAAATCCAGCACTAATGAGTAGTGCATTTTTAGAAGAGCAATGCTGTTGGCATTTGGGAAGTAATTACTTTAGCAAAGAATGGTTGAGGTGCTTAATGTATTCAGAATTAGTCAATACTTAGAACTCTCATATATCACCAACTTTGCAATATCTTAGTATTAACTGTTTGCATTTCTGTAAGTTATGGAAGAGTTTACATGGGTGTATTTAGAGAATGCATGAGTTATTAATTCCCCTAGGAAAGTATCCACAACTACTTGAATAATTTTTTTTTTTTGATAAAGGTAAAAAGAAGTGTGATGCACATTCTTATTGACCAACCCTTTTTTGCAATTCCTTCTCTTGCCACCTACTGTTCATTAATTTGATAGCTTTTGACTTTGACTGAGCCAAATTGTTAAATCTTAACCTTTCCATTGTATCTCAGGCCATATGTTTGGCTTTTTTTGTGCTCCAGGCTGTACCTCTGTTCCAGTCTCAATTAAACCTTAGTTATGTTTTCTTTAACTCCACCAATCCTCCAATTAAATTACCAGCGTTGCCATAGCAATATACAGTAGCCACAACCATTTGTTATTGTGGGGTTGTATGTTAGGGTTGATGTAAAGTGTTTTTGCCACTTATTGGATTTTGAAGGACTGTGCTTTTCCAATTCTTTCAAGATGGTCGGATTTTTGCAGCGCTGAACTTTTTCCATTTTCGGGTGATGGATGCAGTGTTTTTTGTTCATCTAAACCTGAAATAAACCTCTTCACTACCTCAGCCCTTACCTGTATGCTGTGTTTATAGCATAGCTGTGTTCATAGTGAGATAAATCATAACCAAGTTGGCTCTGTTTAAAAGTATGAGACTATTCAGTCAGGTATTTATTTACTAGAAAGTTTACTTACCTTTTCATTTATCACCACCAACAGCTTTTTGTTTGTCACAAACGGTCAAAATTAAACGCATTTAAGTTTAAGGTTGCCGACTAATGAAATGTAAAAAAGTCACAGAGGTTTGAATACCTTTGCACCTTCATACATTTAATAAACAGACACACACAAGTAAAATGGGATTATCTGTTTAGAGGAAAACTAGAAGATATCAAGTTTTACTTAGTATGAGTTGCAGCTATTAGCTGTCTTATTTTCTGCTACGCATTAATAAAAAAAAAGTATTTCTTAATGTTGAAGTGACCTGAATTACAGAAATAATCAGTCAAGTTTTTGGTCCCAACAGATTAATCCTCTGCGGGGCCCCAGGGAGGGAGGAACTCTGGTGACTATCCGGGGTATAAACCTGGGACTGGACTTCAGAGAGATTGAGGGCAACGTGAAAGTGGCGGAAGTGGACTGCACTCCCATACGTGAAGGTTACATCCCTGCTGAACAGTAAGTCATGTTTTTAATTCCAAAATACTGTTAAATATTAAAAACCTTAATACCCTCTGTGTTTGTTCTTGCTTAAGTTATTTATATAAAACCAAAAAAAGAAGAAAAAAAAAACGGTTTTATATGATAAATATTTTTTACCTGAAATAGTTGTCAAACTGGTGTAAATTTAGATCAAGGACTTGAAACATAACTACATCAAGAGTGCAAAATTTGAGTATTAAGTGTGTCTTTGAGCAAAATTGATGATAATTTATGTAGGCAGACATTCAAACAGCTGTACATGCATTAGTTCCTAAAATCCAATAATCACTGTAGAATATTATGAAGGTTAAATGTGGTTGACGTTCAAGTAAATCCACAGCCTTGGCTTCTTACAGGTACCATCTGTCAAATTAGTTTAAAGTTGGCTTATCAACAGACACAGCGGTTCTGCTTAGAAAGAAAGTTGTGGGCTAGCACTTTCTTGGTTAGTGCTGACCCAGCAGAGGTAGCTGTAGCTGAGGTCATAGACTTTCTTCCTTTTTCTGCCTCATATTTGCCGTTCATTGGAGGTAAAGCTACTCCCAAAGCAGCAGTGTTTTGGATTTCTTGCATCAAAAAAAACTTTTCTTGGACAATTTTCTCTTTACTCCTAGGCTAGAATACCTCTAACAGCAGAAACTTTATCAGTTTATCTGGATTTTTATATATTTTAATTTATGTTTACAGGATTGTTTGTGAGATGGGTCGAGCAGAGATGAGCCAGTACACTGGGAACGTGCAAGTGTGTGTTGGCGTTGGAGCATGCAGACCCGAATTCATGGCAAAATCATCCAAGTACTTCTACTTTGTGGTGAGTGTGTGTTTTTAGTTGAGTTTTTTTCTCTTATGGTTTTTAAATTTCAGTTTATGATGGTAAAAATACATTTAACTTTGCACTTGCGACTTATTGAGTCTTAACTGCCTTGGAAACTCTTCATTATGACAGCCTGTTATCAGGTGTTTTTCTATTTTCACTCATTGTGTTAATATATGTAGGGTTTTTTGGCTGCCTTCCCACATGATGACTTTTCTCTCATCTGTGTATCAGTTGTGAGACATGACTGGCACTCACTAATGAGCTTAGGATGAGACGGAGAAGCTAATGGTTCTAAAAGCATTTTCTGACACGAACTCATAAAGAAACACATTCCACCCACTGCTGTGCTCTTTCAATACCCTCCCAGCACATAGTCACCAAAACAGTTGCACGTTGTGGAATAAATTTCCACTGCTTGCTTTTATGTACTTGTTTTGATGCTAGTGTATCATTTTTTTAACTGTTATCCTTAAAGAATGCTTGCTGGAGTTTATTTCTCACTAAGGCGTCTTTACACAGAGGTATGAGATGTAACATCTAAACATCAAACACAACAGGTTTTATACGGGACCGTTCGGATGTCAGATGACTTCATAATGGCTTGGCGTTATGACCAGCTTCTACTGGACTTGATTAACTACTGCTGTGTCGGTCTTATGAAACATGATATTTATTACCTGTTGCCAATGGGATCTGCGACAACAGTTTGTGGTACATTTATTCAGTCATACTAAATAGATTAAAATATGACTGTTTTGGTATTCTTTAGAATTTGGTCTGTGGAAAGGAAATGCTTTTCTGAAATTTTTTTAAACAAATCGCAGTGCTTAGGGAAGTTCACACCTTAGCTAGCTTCCTATATCAATTTGGTTTGCATTGAACGGTGTAAGATTCTGTGCCTCTTTTCTGGAGCAGGGGTCATGATAGCCAATAGAGTGCAAGCTTTACTGCATTCTCTGTTCTAGCGTGCATAAATCCACTGACTCATTATCAGACCTCTGACAAGGTTGTAAAACTATCGAGAATGTGTTTCAGCTATTGGATTCTGGTGTTTGGTTAGGGATTATATCTAAAAGTTATAGGTCATTGTAGTAGTACTCAAAAGAATGTATACCTTTAAATTGACTTAAGGTATACAGATGTTTGTGAGCATTTCCAAATCTAGCATCACCCAGGAGAGATAGATACACACCAGTATCTGCTAAACTCAGCTTTGCCTTAATTCACTCCTCCAGCAGTTCAATGAATTTCACCTAGCAACAACCTGGTATCCAGGGGTAGCTGGCCTTTCCTTTGTAACATTAAACATTAGGGTTTAACATTTAAAAAAAGCAACAATAGAGAAAAGCAAAACAGTACCACATATGGAAGTATAGCTCCCTGGTTGCTGCTTAAGTTTCAGTGGTCAGGCCATCATAGAAAATAGTTTCTACTTAAATAGGTTCTTTCAGGTGTGATACTTCCTCTGGTTTCTTCTTGTGTCTTTGAAGAGACATGACACTGGAGAACAGGCAGAGTTTCTAACCAGCTACAATTCGTTCAGACCTAGAATCCTTTAACTTAGATGATTTTTCAGTGCATCTCAGTTTTTTTTTGTGTGTGTATTCTATAACACAAACCATGTTGATGTTTTTTGTTGTGCTTCACCTAATTTAATATGCAATGTCTGTTTCCCTACATTTGTCTGTTATTTTTCTTCTAATTGAACTCACATAGGTCCCACGAATTACTGGGCTGAAGCCGAGCCGTGGACCGGTGTCTGGGGGAACAATTGTCAACATCACAGGCAGCCACTTGGATGCTGGGAGCAATGTGTCAGTTATGTTTAAAGATCAGCCATGTACTTACTTGAGGTTAGTGGGAACATGGCTCACTTGACCCTGCCAATCATTCTTCAAAGACTTAATTAAAAGCTCAGTCAAAGTCTGTTTTCGTCAAAGCGGAACCCATTAATGGCTGTGACACTTCTGATCATGAACTGCCTGAAAAATAAGTGCAACCAAAAAATGTTTATCAATATTCATGCTGATAGTTTTATTTAATAAACCCTGTACATTTAACACACTAGGTTATAAACAGGGATGAAAGTAGTTCTAGATTATTATCCGTACTATATAATAAAACCATTATTTGGCTCATACTATTTTCCCAATCCTACATTTATTTTGTATGTTTGGATGATTTTTGATATAAACCAGTATGACCTATATACTAATAGCTCATATTATATATTAGCTTATATTTTAGATATTAAGCCCTTAGTATCTCCATTTTGATTATTCAAGAGAACTAATAAATAATAGAATAGATAATTAAAATGCACATTCCTTATTTGCTGGTTTTTTTTTTTATAATTCTAGTATTTCCCTCTTTTTCATTCATTTTTGAAATATTGAATGTAAATACCCTATCACCATTTAGAAAGCCTTAACTGGTCAATTTTGGCTATTCTGTAACTCAGGCTACCTTAACACCTCCAGAACTCTTGGTTGAAAGAAATATATAGAAAATAAAAGCAGCTACTTTATTTTAACGAACTGGTTCATGGTAGATGGTTATAACAGTTTCACCCATGTTTCTCAAACATTTTCCTTTAATCCCCTCATAGGGGCTTGATAATTATACAGAGAACCTCCAAAACTGCCTTACGCTTTCATGACAATTCAAACTTTGTTTCAAAAATGTAAGCTAAAATATTTAAATGAAATATTGAAACATTTGAGAGAGAAATATTCAAAGAAGGTCTGTGCCTTTTCACATGGGTCTTCATCCAAAAATCTACAATTATATAGTGAAATATTTATTCTGTATAAAATATAGGATTTCCTTTGGTAGAGATTAAAGAAAGTTTTGCATCACCTCTCAACATCTTAAATTATATTAGACAAAGTGTTTTACTGTGGGCTGATGCTTTGTTCAATTACTTATGGCAAGAGCAGAGACAGCCGAGCACTCTGATGATCTTAAAAGAGTAAGGAGCAGGCTGAGCGCACCACTGCAGCATGTAAGCGCAGAGATTGAGCTAAACATAAGGAAAAAATGAGTTGTACATGAGATCAGCTGGTGAAGAAAAGCTTATCAGAGTTTAGTGCACAACAGATACTTAAACCCTGTGGACCTGCCTCCATGCATGCTTAGATTGGTAACAGTGTGCCGAAGTTGGTTTCACAAGTTATGCATGTTATAGCCGGCAGCTCTTCTCAGTTCTGTGCACCAACTCTAAGTCTTTCACTGGTACCTCATACCAAACTTTGTTTTTTTTTTCCTTTATCATTTTGCAACATGTACAATGGAAAGCAAATAAAAATCATGAACCCATCATGCTTTCAAATTGCCATAAACCATTAACTCACAGAATAAAACTAACATAGCATCTCTAACTCTGTACCCTTACATTGTAGGAGGGGTGGCCAGTGGCTAACCTGCCGAACACATGCCTCCCTGCATGGCTACGGGAATGTTTCTGTGTCTGTGAGTATAGATAGAGCCCAGCTCCAGAGAGATCTGCAGTTTGAATATGTGGAGGACCCAACAATAACAAAGATAGAGCCGGAATGGAGCATCTACAGGTATGTCACCAGGAAGAAGTTCGACAAGCATTTAATGTTACTGTTGATATTTAAGATGGAAAACATCTTTAAAACATGTCTTTGCCTTGTTAGGTAAAGATTCATGAACAACATATATAAACTATATAAAACCTAAACATCTCTTAAAGTTATTTGCAAATTGATTGACATATCCTACTATTTTTAATTATTTATTTCTCTCCTTCGTTAAAATATCATTGAATATAAAAAGTATCTTATTGACTGAAAATGTGAGTATGACACAGCTGCTAGCTTACCAAGACATGGTCACCTAGTTAATTAATAGAAACAATTAAGAGGTGCATTGGAGCAGCTGCAGTGATCTACTGCTCAGGTTGAATATCTGTTGATCGGACAACTGTAAACAAATTTATGCTTTATGAAGGAGCGAAAATGTGAGATCTCCTGATAGGAAGAAACCAAAGGATTTTTGCCTACATAAAAACGTTAAAAAAAGTTTACAAATCTTCAATTTTCATCAAAACATCTCGACTGAGGACTGCAGGGGATTGTTTGCCTTCTAAGAGATCAACAACCAGCATTTTAATTTGTTAAAATAGCCTAGTCCACATCTAGCAACTAAGAACAATTATGGTAAGAATGAAAAAAAAAATTATTTCCATCTGATTCAATCTGACTTTGCTATATTGCAAGGAAGAAAAGCCAATTATTTCTGTCTAGATGTGCGCAGCCATGGAGTTGTAATATGACAAAATGAAAAGGTTCTTAGAATGTGAATTCTCTAGCAAGGTATTGTTCATCGCATTGTGATTGTTTCAAAACACCTCTCAGCCTATGATAAAGCTGTTAACTGTTTTACAGCGGACACACTCCAGTGACTGTAACAGGAACTAACCTGGACATCATTCAGACTCCACTCATCAGAGCCAAATACAACAGCCACGAGACGCTCAACGTAAGTTATTGCTCCAATCAGACCTGAAAGATGTCTGTCCTTCTTTAAAAAAAACATGTGTGGTGTTTGGCTGTGCACAAAGAATCTTTTAAGAATTCATTTTTCTTAAGTCACTTTTTATTCTTTAAAGCTACAAATATAACAATACATGGTCAGCGATGTCTTGTAAGAAGTACATTTTGATTAGTTTCCCCCCAAAAGCTTTTCATTAAATAATTCCTTTAAACAGAGAAAAAATATATACTTATAAAAATGCTGAAGTAGCTGTAATCTCTAATTTTCTCACGGAAAGATGGTGAAAGTCATATAAGGGGTTGTTTGATCTCACTGAAAGGAGAAGGAAACAAAAGGTGGTAACGCTATCCATCTTCATGGTCCGTTTGAGCATGACTTTGCAGTGCGTTTAGCATCTGTGCTCCCACTCGCATGAGCTGAGCATTGTGTCTCAAGGTAACTCTGTCGCCATCTAGTTTGCTTCACATCTTCCTGCTGCAGCATGAAATCAAGATGGGTATAAATGAGAAGGGAAAGTAAAATGAAATGGACTTCTAAAGCCTTCTTAGTGACGTTTCTCCAAAAACGGGAGTGTTGCTTCTCTTTCCTCATCCATCTCCTTGTACCTGACATATAGCATTGCGTTATACATGTCAGTGATGTCCTGAAGACCTTGCCGGATTTGTCAAGCCTGATGTTCAAGGAGCCAATTACAGTGACAGGGAATAGTTTGAATGACTGGATGGCAGAGGTTACTGTGGAGATGTGAGATGTCTGTGAGAGAGACCTGTTCTGCAGGTTGATTTGTCAGCGTCCTGACAGGCAGAGAGGAATGGAAACATAAGCAGGATATAGAGGTGCATGGGGCATTACAGCGAAAGATCAATCTGTCATTGCTGGTAAAACTCATTTTAGATTTAGAATAAGGAGCAACTCTTTGAAATAGTTTCATATATCACATGAGTGACCACAGCAGCAATATAGGTAGCAGGACAGAACAAGTGACAGAAATTTAGAATTGGCTAATTGATGTTGGTACATAGAAAGAAGAGATTGTGCCAAAGAGGGAAAAGGAACGATCACAAGGAGTTACAACAGTTTAAGAGAAAGTGAAGGGGTCTTTGTGGAGGGTAATGAAGGTAAAGTAAGACCCAATTATCACTCCTGAACCTCTACACATCACTGTCTGCTTGTGATGAGACTGCACTCTGTGTCTACCTGTACCATATTTTATTGCTCCCTTTGAAATGTGACTCCCAACAGGTTCTATATAAGACTTTAAAATCTGACTTATCCGTAGAATTTAATGTCGGAAATGAAGGACTGAGGATGAATCAACCCTACTGTACATTACTTACTGATAGGAGATCCAAAATATTTTCCTGGGAAAAGGAAGAACAGTGGAAAAGCCTTTGTAGCAAATTAAAACGGAGGTCAGTCAGAGGCAGACTTAGAATTAAAGGGATGTTTGCAGTAACTATTTGTAAGGTAACATTTCAATCTGCCCAGTGGGGGCAGCATGATATTGGAAAAATCATGTCATAATGATAAGAACTGTGATCATCATCATAATTTACCAAAATTCGCCCTTTTTCATCTGTAGCCTTTTTGTGTTGGCACTCTGTGCCCTTTCCCACTTAGCCACTGTAATTTGCCAGCTGTGGTCTTCTGCTGCTGTGAGACCAGAGATCCAGTATGTTGAACATCTGATTGGCCTTGAGAGTGTGAACTCATGATATTTAAAATCTGCACACAATTTATTGAATTCCACTTATTTAAAATTAAATAGAAAATAGTTGATTTTATTCTTGCTGTATAGCTACTGTGCCATACTATTCGCCACAGCTTTATGATCAAATTGCATTTGACGTAACTGTTAATTACCAATAATTCATGTTAACATAGCAAATATAAAGTATCTATTAATTCAAAATGTTTTCCCATCATAACAATGCCTAACAAGTCCAAAAAAATTGCCTCAGATGAGGGCATTATATTTCTCTTTGGATTTACACTATCATAAGAAATAACTCAATGAACAAAATGAACTGAACATTTGATGTTTCAGTTGTGTTCCCCTTGGGTCAAAATAAATCCCCTAAGCATATTAAACTTACAATACTTAAGTGTATTAGGAACTTGGCCAAAATGTATTTAAATAATTTTGATACTTAAACGCTGCTATTTTCAAAACATATACATATATAAAGAGTAAACTGTTTTAATTGTAAACATATTTCCAAGGGATCAACGATTAATATTTCTGCTACTCTGTGTTTATAAAATGTTTTTGTTCTTCCTTAATAGAAAATAGAAAAAAAAAATAGTCATGTCTAAAGCTTGTCTACTCAACAAAGGGGTCACATTGAGTCATCCATGTTTATGTACAAGGAATCAGTGAGTTTTTCTTTTTTTTAAGCATTTCTCAGTTGAAAGTAGTAGATTTTGATAGAAACAGAGAGTAGTTTGAAAAGTGAGCTATGAACTGGGAATCCTGGAATAATTGCTCAATTTCTTTGTCCTCTAGCTATGTGAGGTGCTGAGCTCCACGTCCATGCTGTGCCAGGTCCCAGAACTGCCCATAAGCTTGGCCAGACACCAAGAAGCACCAGAAAAGCCTGATGAATTTGGCTTTAAACTGGATGATGTGCAGTCCCTGATGGCCCTCAACAGCACCAACTTCATCTACTACCCTAATCCTGAATTTGAGCCACTGAGTACCTCTGGAGTCCTAGACCTTAAACCTGGATCACCCATCATACTGAAAGTAAGATGATCAACATCTCACATTCACATTTTCCTGTAATTCCTGATAGATTGATGTAAAGTCAATATGTTATGTGTTGCAAATGCTGCTCACATAAAAATCTTTTAATGACTGCGTGTTTGTTCTGTGAATTGGTCGAGTTTTACAGTGTGCACATTTCAGTTTTTCTGATGAGGAATAAAGCATAAACTGTCTTTGCAGGGACGGAACTTCCTTCCACCAACTAATAGTGGGAATGGAAAATTAAATTACACAGTTCTGATTGGAGATAAACCCTGTATGGTTACGGTGTCAGAGACTCAGCTTCTATGTGAATCACCCAACCTGACTGGTCGCCATAAAGTCCTGGTGAGTGGTACTGTAACACAGCACAAACTAATGTGTAAGCTGTGCTCTAGAGAAACAGTCTTACAAATCAATTGAAAGATTTAGAGACAGACTTTCCTTGTTTTGCCTTCATCCCTCTGTCTGCTCTCATACAGAACGTGGCTCTAATCTAATTAGCCACGTGGTTCCTGTTGTTAACCACAAGCAGACAAAGACAAACAAATCCAATCGTAATACAAAGAATTACAGCCAAAGAAAACTCAATGGATTCCATTAAGGCTTTTCAAGACAAACCATTTTGAGCAAAACATTTTAGATATTATGACCTGAACTCACATCTAGGAAAGATAACGCATTACAGTAAAATCTACAGAGGTCTGTAGACACTTCAATCTATAAGTTTGTCTGAATTTTGGTTTTGATCAATGGAAATTGTTTTTAGACTTCTAAGAAAGAGCATTTGGTGGAATCTTTTAACTGTTTTTGGTTCAGCATGATTTTTGATAATTATCTATCTCAATTTTATTGTAAAAGTGATATTTAAGAGCATTTTCCACACAGTTTTGAAAGTAGTTTTCAAGTCTGGATCACTATAAAATGAAATTTCTATTAGTTGACAGAAATATCTGTGAAAAGGTCTAGAAATTTCTACTAATCAGTTTATCTCAGTTATACGTTTGTCACTGCTTCCTGCTGCACAATGAGTACCATCAGTTTCTTCCTCTGTTCATTTAACTAAACAATTAAGTTGCTCCTTCCATTCAATGAATGCGGAAATAGTTTGTCCCTCTTTTTGTCTTACTAACTTACCAGCAAACCATGAGTATGCCCATTCAGCCAGTCAGTCAAACGTTAGTTTATCCATCCAATGCAGTCAATGCAGACACTAGTTTGTCCACCTCTCCATGCAACCAACCACTACTTTGACCATTTGTCAGTTCCAGCCTTATGTCCTGTTAGAATATTTCCCATAATTTCCATATGAAACTGCAGATCTTATATTCAAAGCTGGATATTAAAAAAAATCTGAAAATATCACTAGTGATACTGAGGTTTGGCTTTGAGAATGTCCTGAAAGTCTTTATGTATCATTTTAACTGTGCCTCTTTTGTGTTTCTCTGTGATAAGGCACGTGTTGGCGGTATCGAATTCTCCCCAGGTGTGGTCCACATCACGTCCGACAGCCCACTCAGCAGCACAGCGATCATCGGCATCGGTGCAGCTGGTGGTTTGCTCCTTCTTTTTATTGTCGTGGTTCTAATCGCCTATAAGCGGAAGTCTCGTGAAAGTGACCTGACTCTGAAGAGACTTCAGATGCAAATGGACAACCTTGAGTCACGTGTGGCATTAGAGTGCAAAGAGGGTAAAGCTTTGCCATATATTATTATTTTATATTATTGACAACATTGCAATCTTTGAAGAGCCTTGTGTAATAAAGGGTACATTTATTTTTTCAGCTTTTGCAGAGCTTCAGACAGACATTCATGAGCTAACCAGTGATCTAGATGGTGCCGGAATCCCCTTTCTAGACTACAGGACCTACACCATGAGGGTGCTTTTCCCAGGCATTGAGGAACATCCTGTACTGAGAGATCTGGAGGTAGGCAAGAAGACTTCACAGAGATTCTTTGCAGTGATGCTATTTGGTGAAATCTCAAAAGATTCTATTGTTTTTACTTGATCTTTAACATAATCTATGTCCTTGCCACAGTGCAAAAATTCTTATGATTCTTTTTCTCCAGTCTTTATCAAACACTAGTTGTAATCCAATTAGCCCTTTGGAAATTAGATCAGAACGAACAAACAAATTAACAATGTGGCGGGTCACAGTAGGTGAAATTAACGCAGATGTTGGCTGTTGTTGCTATCTAGTAAACAAAAGCCCTTTGATAGTTGGCAAAAGAGTAATTTCAAAGCAAACGGGCCAGACTTCAATTCAAAACTGTGAAATCATTAATAATTAAAAATGACATGAGATGGTAGATGAGTTTTTTTTCTTCCTTTCCCTAAAAACAAATTAAAACTCAATCATCAGGAGAAATGCAAAACGGGAAAAAAGCACATAGTCATTAATCCTAAAGGGTGACATTGATAGACAACCATAATTGAACAAGCCATCTTGTTCTATTTAAAGAATGATGGGCCCCTATTTCACTCCCTTCAGAGGTTAACTATCCCGTCTCTGATGAGAATTCCCCATTAATAAGCCATACTAATTATGTTTTAATTGGTATAAATATCAAACTATATGAAGAGTATCATGTGGAAGAGTGCGTGATCGAAAAACTAGTTGGCTTATCCTTGGTTGTTGATGGCCACCTAATTGTTATTGATGCATCGAATAATTTAAAGTAAAGTGATGGTTTGCAGTGGAAAGAATCCCACAGCTGCTGAAAGTTTTTGAGGTTACCTAAGCATAGACAAATTCTTTGTACTTAAATATTTATGAAGGTTTTAATATTTTATGTGCTGCATTTAAAGCGAAGGGTTTATCTTCAAGTCAAATAATTTCAGTACTTTTTCCTAAAATATTAATGCTCCATGATTTGTTTTTGTGGATTTTGTCATTTAACAGCAAAACACTAAAGTATTATTTATTTGATTTCATGTAACGGACCAACATAAAGTAAAATAATGGATCTTAAAACTGTTAACAGATTATTTACTTCATCCTTTCAAATATTGGATTTTTCATATATTATATTATATCTATACTTTACAGTTCTTTTTTCCATGATTGTAGATATTAGTAAAAAAAAAGAGAGATTAGTTAAAAGAATGATATAATGTTAAGCTGGATCTAGAAGCCTAAAAGTGTATTTTTTTAAATGAAAACCTGCATTCACGCTGCATGCACAAACGACTGATACTCAAACACATGCAAACGCAGAAACACATTCTGACAAGCTGCATAAAATTAGACTTTCAACTCAACAATAGCTCCCGGCAGATTACAACCACCTCAAGGAAAAGGTTGAAAGACGGAACATATGTGGGCTGACAGCTGCATTGGTTGCAAAGCAATGCTGTCTTACCCGGAGTGCTACTGACAGATAAAAAAACCTAATCTCCTAAGGTGCTGTTTAAGAAAAAAAATGGGGGAAAGACGCACATTCTGCAAGTTACAACTATAAACAGTGCTGGGATGGTGTGGGCTCAGATGAGAAGAATTCACAGCACTGCACTCCCTTCCAACTCGTATTAATATGGAACACGGTGCCATTGCAATAATCAACACTCCCCACTGAGGCTTGGTGTTTCCTGGCATTTATTCTCAACCTTCAGATGAAACCTGACAAAAGACTGAAAATGTTAGACTCCTCGTATCCCTAGGTTCCTCCTTTTTTCTTTTCATTCAATTATTCCCCATTTTCACCTTTATTTCTAAGAACTATTGTGTTCATTGCTCTTTGATGATTAGGTAAGAAACTGTACATTTGGACATTTGTCCGATAGAAACTAAAGTTTTTATGTGATCCTGCTTTTTCCAAACATCTTTAAGGGATCACTATATTATAATAATAAATTGGTATAAGCATTGTTTAACTCTGAAGACAGAAAGCTAATAATACATTCAAATGAGTCTGACTAATTAGGGTTTACAGGTATGTATCACTGACTTGAATATCCCACTTTGAATTCGTACCTTTTACCAGCAATTTCTTATTGTTTTCATTTCTCTTGTTTCCTCCCAGGTGCCAGGCTACCGCCAGGAGCAGGTTGAGAAGGGACTGAAGCTCTTTGGCCAGCTCATTAACAACAAAATATTCCTGCTGTGTTTTATTCGCACTATGGAGGCCCAGCGTGGCTTCTCCATGAGAGACCGTGGCAACGTTGCCTCACTGATCATGACCGTGCTGCAGAGCAAGCTGGAGTACGCCACTGATGTCCTGAAGCACCTGCTGTCTGACCTCATAGACCGCAACCTTGAAAGCAAAAATCACCCTAAATTGCTGCTTCGCAGGTAATTAGTGTGCCGTAAGAGAGAGGACTTTGTAGGAAGCACTTTTTCACAGGTGGCCTCATCCCCACAGCTGAAAGACATTATGACTTTGTTTGATGAATCTCTTGCTTTTTGAGCAGCTTGCTGATGTTAAAATTGACTAGTCCCAAGCATTAACCCTACATAAACAGTAGTTATTAAGAATAGCATCCATTAAAGAAATGGGCCTTCATCCAACACCTTAAAGTCACATAGGTTTCACAGCACACCAACACAAGACTTGTGTTCAAATAATTCAAACAGATGTAAAAGCCTCAGCCTAACATCTACCAACATGTTTTTAGGTAGCTGTGAATTTCACCATAACTTAAGGACATAGATTTTGAAGCCATTGCTCTTTTCTCATAACGTCTCAGTCCATGATTGAGGGACACTTGCTGCTCTGTGGACATTGAGCGTGTTCCTTGATGGTTGCTGGGTTGCTCATATAAGTGAGTTTATTTTAATTAAGGGTGAAATTTTGGGCCAAAGAGAACCATGTGCATATTAGTCTTGGAAAAATTTGGTTTGGATGCACCTACTTTGAGACTTAAAGTAGGTTCTTGGTGAGGGATAGAGGCCTACATTGATGATGTGAGCTCTCAGTACTGAAAAGCTGCATACGCTTCTCAGTGTTCCCTATCTGTGACATGTTTGGATTAACTCCTGTGACCTTGAATCACTGGCTCAGAGTCAGAAACACCAGAGCGCATTGCTGTGCACATCATTAGCAAAATAATTATAATTAATTAGCAGCGAATCCAATTTCAAATTGCTTATTAGGGAAGAAAAACTCATTCATAAAAAAGAAAAGATTAGAAATGCCTGGCTCTCTGAGACAATCACAATCCTCCCTTGGATTTGTAGTCAAAGCCTGAATGGCATGCACTTGAACACAGCACAGTATGTGATTATGCTTCCCTGCCTGCAGTGACTGGTAAATATCATGATTACAGTTATGAGAGTGAACCAGCTCCTTTAAGGTCGTTGTGTATGTGGTTTGTGCAGACGGCTGCATACATATATGCACACAGTATTTTTTTTTCCTTCTCACAGGCTGTCAGTCCAGCCTTGACAACAAAAAAAATTTTTGACAGGCATGATACAAATTAAATTGTCTGTTATATTTCAATTCAAATTCAGAATCTCCCTCTGGCTGAAAACACTTTCCACCAATCAATAGAAGCACATAAACACAACGTCGCAAATATGGCTGAAATGTATGCTACTCACTATGCTGTCCAAGTGACAGGGGCATGTTGTTCTTGTTTAAATATGGCCAGAAACTGGTTGGTATTGCGGCATGAGTTTAAAGCCATATTACTGTGCTCTGTAAGATTATTTCAAAAGCTTCACTTTACACTGTAGGCCAACGGTTTGAATGCAGAATTATAAACATACAAAGAAGTGACTGATTAAAATAGATTTCTACGATGACTATTAAATATTTTTGTACATCCTGCTTAAACCTGCCTTTCTCTGATCTCCACCGGCTTTAGCTGCATGGCATATGTACATTTTCTTTTGCTATTGAACCGAAGCTTTCTTAACACCTGTTGAACAATAGTCTGGTATCCCTGTGTGGTTCTGGCATTATTGTGATGTTGGGAGGGTTATGTTGCCCATGGATAAGGAATATGGTCAGGGTACTTGGAGGCTGGAAACCTCTCAGAACACCTGTAGATGCTGTAACTGTATAATTTTATAGCATTTATCACTTTCCCTCCATAATTATGTCAGTTTATCGCGTAAACTTCTAATGAAATATTCTCTTTTTGCCTGGAAGAGTAAATAACTTTAACGTCTACAGGAAGGAATTATTTGGCAAAGCTCTGCTATTGCGCTCTGATTTCACCAAGTTTAGTGCAGTCTTTAAAAAGTGAAGCAATCCTGGCAGTAGATCGAACATAGGAGGCATGGCATAAAGAGCTCAAACAGCGAGGCGGTCAAGGACAGTAGAGACACTTCGAGCTTTGTTAGATACTGAAGAGGCATGGAGACAAGCTGTGAAGTCAGCCCTTTGATGGTTTTTTTTTTTTTTTTTCCATGAGCCACAAGGCTTGTTTGTGCTATTTCTGAACATCTATTTCTGCATATTGGATGGAAATTAAGACCGATCAACAACAGGCGGAATCAGAATGCAAAGCGCATTCCTCCTCTTTGATGACAGCAGAGGGGCAGAAAACCTGGGGAAAATATCAGTGCAGGCTGCATGCACATAAGGGAAAACACATGTTCACGTCACACCCACATTCAGGTTGATTTCCCAATTGTCTTACATACTGTATGATGACAATGTCCAATGATCAGATTGTAGCATCCCATTATTCCCCCTCGATTTGTTGCTTAGTCTTTCCCCAACCCAGCATAGATTTAATATATGATCCCACCCTGTAGTCTTTACTGACTGGTATGTCCTTGGTTAGTAGATAAAAATAGTCAGAATACATACAGAGAACTGGAACCTCAAAATGGAAATAATTCCCTCCCCTTGTTTACATTTTTCCTTAACTGCTCCATCTCTGTGCTCTCTTCCATTTTTGTGTTGCCATCCTTTATTTTCTACATGTCTGCTATAGTAGTTCTCAACCTTTTACATATATACTGTCAGTCATAACTTTCTATACTTACTCTCTCAATCCATATTCCCTTCTCTTACCTCCCATTCCTTGTTTTCTTAATTGCTAAATCAATGCTTAAAGTGCTTGAGCTCTGGCATGGCATGTGAGCACAGCTACCCAATACCTCTAAGAAATCTGTGTGTGCGTTTCTTTCTTCTCTCCACACACAAGCTCACATCCTTCCATCTGGCCCATCTCAACCTGTGCTGAAGCACAACCACCAGGCAAGCTAACTAACGAGAGCCTTCCTCAACCATCTGTCGCTTTGCTGTCTGCATTCTACTCCTTTAACTTCTTTCTAAGCTTCATCTTTCCGTCTTGCTCTTTCTCTCACTGAACATCGAGAGCTAAACATCCTCCCATCCATCTTTAGCTTTATTTGGCTGCTGTTAAGGCATCAAAATATTAGTGCTAACTATGTTCAAGAGGACCCAATATGCTTATGTGTTAATCAAAGCATTTTCTTCCAGCTCAGAGACCCAATCAGCATGCAGGTGGACAGGCCTCGCTGTAGGTCCATATGGATAATGTTTGTTTATTGGAAATTATTTTGGTCCTAATTTTTTAGTGTGGGCAATGAAAAGATGTCTGAGCATGTGCATCAGCAAGAGAGTGATAACAGCAGGGCCTCACTGGGAGACATTATGGCACAGGATGACTTGCAGTACCCTCTTTACCAAGGCAAAGCCAGAGGGAGAAAGTGAAATAGTCAGCTTTGCAGCTGAGACAAGGCCAGGAAAGGATCTTGTTTTAAACTTTTTCCCGCTTGATTTTAATGTTTACAGGATGCATGAGTTTGTCACCGTTGAAGCAAGGTGTAAAATTGTGAAAAACCCCAAGATTAAGTATCTGTCACTAAGCTTTAAAGGTATTTTAGTGGGATAAAGAGAAAACATAAATTGCCACACACTTCCCTTGAGTTTTAAGGGGGACATTACACTTTTCCCTTCTTTACATTTCAGAAAAATAAAGTTAGAAAATGAACAGCTGGTTAGTGCTTCATACTTATTACCTTATTATCTTATTGCCGTTCTACAACCACAGCTGGGAAAACTGCAAACAGCTGATTGTCTGCTGGCCACCCTATTGATAAACCACTGAGTTGCAAAAGCCTTTGAAGGGCACCGCTAAAAAGTGATCTATATTATTTTAGATTTAATATTAATAAAAAAAATTTATAGCCATATTTTTGTAGCCCATCATTGTCGATTAGACACCAGAAAATCAACAACATCTGATTTATAATACATCTTTAACCCCTTGGCGGTCTGCACAATTAAAGTTTGTCTAATTTTCATTTAGGTTTTACTAGTATAAAAAGTAGTTTGTAGGCATATTAAATGAAGGTAACCTAAAATAAAATACATAGTGTTAAGATTTTTTCTCATTATGGATTAATAAACTTTTAGGACTTTGAATGTATGCTAAAGGAACAGGGAAACACAAAATACACTGCAAATGTTTGCATCAAAACAACAAATGAAATTAAACAATGAAGCAGAAACACAACCTCCAAGGAGCCTGAGGTTCTGCTATTTTCCTACCAGAAAGATGACAACCTCTTTAATAAGGGATATTTAAATACTCCCATCGCTCCTCAGTTCAAGATCTTTCCAAGCTTCCACTGGTCCTCTGATTTACTGCCAAGTGGGCAAAGCCTGACCATGCCAGACATGGGACATTTCAAAGGATTAACCCAAACATAGGTTGTTGTGTTTGGATTATTAGCTGAGGAGAGGTTGGGATTAGATTGTTTTAAAAGGTGTAATACCAAACATGCACGGTAGATGTTAAACAGATCCATCACAGGGCTGTTTTTATAACGGCTCCCACCAGAGAGTGCTGTGAGTGAGAATGAGCATAAACGAAACGGTGGGATTGTGCCAAGACTTTTTATTACTGCTGGGCTGGCACCCGCTGCCATTCACACAGAATCACACAAGCGTGATAGAAAGTAGTCTGCACACGGGTAATTTTTGGTTACATACGCAGAGGGATTAATTTGTGCTTTTTGCACACTAGCCTTGAAGCTGCCGCACACTTGTCTGGGCACAAAGGCCCAACAGAAAACACACAATGTCTATTGGAAGTGACTAAATAAAAGGAAGTTTTCAAAAAAACGAATTGTGAGGGTTAGATTCAACCAAGCTATTTGTTCCTTATTCTCTTCTTTCTTCCGTTTACTGCTCTTTACTTCCTTCCTTCCCTCCTCTTTTTCTCCCATGCCTCTTTCATCCCTGACAGGCTACATTTGTGAAAATGGAGAGGATTTGGAAGTGTGCGCGATTACACGATCCAGAATAGGGCAGCCAATTGGAAAGAGAGGGCGGGGGGGATCGAGGAAGTCAGCAAGTACACATGAAAGAAAAGATGAAAAGTGACCTTTTTGACCCCTGGATCCGTGGACGGAGGAAAGGGCGGGACAGGAAAAAATAAAAGTGGAGGCACAGTGAGAGGCAGGAAGTTAATCCCCTCCAGGTGTTGTGCCAGCACTGGTGGGGGGGTACCAGACTACCCCACTGGCACATGCTGCTCCCCCTTGTGCTGCAGTGTGCAGGCCTTTTTTAAGAGGCAGCCTAAATGGTGAAGGGAGGGAGGGCTGCAGGTGGCAGCCGACTCACCAAGGACAAAAACTGCACACACAAATGGGCACAATGGACACTAATCCTGAAATATTGATGTCTATGATAGTCTCTTATTTTAAACAGAGGCAGGGGTGTGTGTTTATTATTACCCACACACTCCCGCTGCTAACCAAGAGGGTTGCTGTCAAAGGATATCCGATCCTAGCCTCTCCTTTTCCCCTCCTGCCACCACCGCTGTTATTATGCATGCTTATTATTCATTCACACGAGATCACTCACACTGTTGGCCAGGTCGACATGCATACACACAGACTATTTTACCACACCAGTGGAGCATAGATGCCAGGCCAAGAAGGAGAGGCAGATGCATTCATTCACTTTCTATTGTGGCTGGATCGAGTGTTAGTCCAGTGAATAGGCAAGGGAGAGCTTGATAATGAGGCTAGTGTTATTACAGAGCCACTGCGGGCCCCTAACAACATCAATCCACCGGGATCAAATAAAGGCTTTTAATTGCATATTAAAATCCCCGCTGCTTGCACATGAGCTGCCCTTGGCGTGCCTGAGCATAAACGGCAGTCAAAAGATTGTTTGAAAGTTCATCATATAGTGAGTGCATTCGCTCCCTCAGTTCATGTCTTTTCAAATATATTTGTCAAGCAGAAGCCTGTTTGTTAAATTTCTTAAAAATTATGAATGATATTGTTAAGAGTGCAGGAAATAAACCTCAACATGTGCTTTGTGTTTATTTGTAGGACGGAGTCTGTTGCCGAGAAAATGCTGACCAACTGGTTTACATTCCTGCTCTACAAATTTCTAAAGGTACAGTAACTTTTATTTCTTTAACCTTCAAAATGTGGAGCTATGCTTTTTTATTTTCTCTCTCCAGAATACATATAAAATAACATACCAAAATTCACATTGTGTTCATACCCTTTGAATTTTGTCTTGGTACAGTCAAAAACCTGAGAGTATTTCACTGGGTCTTATTTTAATAGACCAACATAGTCGAGTGTAAAATTAACCTTTTTTATTTTAAATATGGCTTAAAAGCGGGCTGCTCAGTGTAACAGGGGGTAGCACTGCTTGCAGCAAAAATGTTTCGGGTTCGATTCCCGGCCCGGGGTCTTTCTGAAGTTGCATGTTCTCCCTGATCTTCTGTGGGTTTTCTCCGGGTACTCTTCCAGCTTCCTCCTGACTGTAAGGTTAATTGGCTTGGATGGATGGATGGATGGATGGATGGATGGATGGATGGATGGATGGATGGATGGATGGATGGATGGATGGATGGATGGATGGATGGATGGATGGATGGATGGATGGATGGATGGATGGATGGATTTTTAATTAGTTCACAAGATATTCATTAAGTTGTAAAACCAAGTACACTCAATAACAGCAACACATATTTTGCCATATATTTCTACCAGCTGTGCATATTTAGAGACTGATTGCTTTGTGTAAATTTAGTCAACATTTGTCACAGTTAAAGGATACAGTGACTGGAACTTCTACTGTAAGTCTTCACATAGGTTAATAGAAATGCATTTATCTAGAAGATCTCTGGCCGTATAATTAGTTGTCCTGCAGGAAACTGAACCGCTCCTCCAGTCTCAAATCTTCTGTGGCCTTTAACAGGATAATAATTCTTTTCCTACCATTCACAGTTTTTGTTTGTACATAGGCCACAAAGTATACTTTGGTTTCATCAAACCAGAGTACAGTAGCAGCCATTCAAAATGGCCCTTCCCAGTCAAAAGCCAGCTGAATTGCAGCAAATTCCCCTCCAAATTTAGGCCTTCTCATGGGCGTGCATTTTTCTTTTTTACTCTGACTCCACCCTTTCACTAAATTAAAGGGTCTGACCAGGAGATAAGATTTCTCTTTAGATCTTAATGTCCACAAATCATGAAAGAATATTTTAGATGTTTAAAATGGAATTGTGGGGGACTATCCAAGGAACAGCCAAGGGCACATAAAGGAAAGTGGGGAAATTTTGAATGGCTACTTCTGCATCTTCCTCCGGATACTTGCCCCCAGTTAGATTGTGGATCAATCGGTACTCCATTAAAATTGCAAAGCTTGAGAGGCTATTATATGATCTATTCCAACTTTAATATCCTCCAAAACTTTATCCCATACCTCTGCATAATGCCGGTGATCTGAAACATTCACAGAACTGTTTTATTTTTACGGAGATTAATTCAGATTTGTGGTTGTATTGGCCATACAGCTGCAGTTCAGAGACATCAGAACATCTTTTGAAGGAAAAATGAAAGTGCAAACAGATGAATAGTTCTGTTGGGACTTAAAAAACAAACAGTTTTCATAGCAATTCTGCTATTGCTTAATGAGATGCTGAGATTACACTAATTTAGAGCTATAGACAACAGATCCTAGGACACAAATTTGTTAAATTGAAACTAGCTTTAGCAAAGAGTTTTTCTGTCTTTATCACCTTATCTTGACACTTGTTATTTTTGTGACACTAACAGAAATAGTAGAAACGATGATCGACACATCCACTTCTGAATGAGGAAATGCCATGTTTTACAAGTGATTTGTTCAATCAAACGTCTGTCTTTAATTATATATTTTTTGTGCTTAAAATCTTGTGTTGGGTCATCTCTGTGTATTTTACTAATGCTGGATACAAAACAGTCTAGAAACTCTAGCAAAACATTTCCCACATTGTTTCAAAAATGTTTTGTCAATTTTGTTCTCAGGAAATTGGGTCCAAAAATGGCTGTAAAATGACATTGCTTCCAATAAACGTATTTGTCTAAATGTCATTACAGGAGTGTGCAGGCGAACCCCTTTTCTCGCTCTTTTGTGCCATCAAGCAGCAGATGGAGAAAGGCCCCATTGACTCTATCACAGGAGAGGCTCGCTACTCGCTCAGTGAAGACAAGCTCATCAGACAACAGATTGACTACAAGACACTGGTGAGGGATTCACCTGCCCTGGGATACTAGGGCTAAAGGGAGATGCTTAATATGCTTTCAGGGACAAGAAGAGTGAATAAGGTGGTCATGGGTGGTCGCTCATGAGATGTGGAAAGGGAAACAGAAGTTGTTGTTTTCACGCTTGACATGCACAGGGGGCACAAGAGGGGTGACCTCACTGGTGGTGAGAGCCGTCAAGGAAAAAGCAGAGCTTCTATGCATGTATGACTGTGCACAAGCTGGGAAGCTATAAACAATTGTCCTTTAGTATCCTCTTTCTCATTAACCAAATCTGTTTGCTAGTCCTCTCTAAAGATCAATGGCAATTCAGATGTGGCTTTGATCCATTTGTGTTCAACACTACAGCAGATTTCACAGATTTTTAACTTTTTGTCATTGTGATTAAAATGCTTCCAAATGCTCACAAAATGGCTTTTGTTGCCTCATCACTAAAATGCATTCTCTTTATAATAAAACTATAATAATAAATGACTCGATGTATCTCAATATTTCAGGTAGAAAAATCCAAAAAAGTTGAGTAAGACTAAATGACAGCTTTTTTAGTGAAGGACCCACCCCCCTTTTGACTAATAAGAAATGTATTATTTATGTTAACATCTGAAAAAAATAAAAAAGGTTATTCAACTAATTGAATATCAAATAATGCAATTTGCCATAAACTCACTACTCTATATTATTAATCAAGTGGTATAAACGACTGCAGTTACTAAAAAACAGTATTCAAAAATATAAATGAGTAATGAATCTATTATAAGCCCATCACAGAAGAATAGAATGAATTCAATTCTGTTTTATCTTCTAACAAGCAATAAAGTGTTAGAATTCATTAGGTACCAAGTACACTGCATCCAAAGCTTAATTAAGACAAAAGTTTAACAAATAAAGATATGCAGATTAAAGGACACAATATACCCTTAAAAAGATACCCTTAAAGCTTGCATAAAGCTTTTTTTTTTTTTTATTGTCTGAGCTGTGTCAAAACTCAGTGTTTCAGATATAGATTTACTGGCACCTCATGCTGTTCTTTGATGGCGTCAATTTTATTCATGTCTCTGCTTCAGGTGGTCAACTGCATACATCCAGAGAATGAGAAAAGCCCAGAGATCCAAGTAAAGGTCCTGAACTGTGATACAATAAGTCAGGTGAAGGAGAAAATTCTGGATGCCATATACAAAAACGTCCTTTATTCGCACCGCCTGAAGGCTTCAGATATGGACCTAGGTAAGTAACTCAGGCTTGATATATGAAAATTATCTAAGAATTTAATATTTTCCTTTTTTTTTTTTTTTTTTTGGTGACAACTTTAAAAGAGTTATTAAACATACCAATTAAACAATCTGTATAAAGTTGTCAGATTTCGAACTGTTGGTGATGAGTTTGGAACTTTTCAACATCAAACTGCATCCAGAAACCTTAAATTGATTTAATAAGGTCTCATTTCTGCTCCACAAAACAAGTTGGAACAGAAATGTGACCTCATACAGAGAGGTTACTTTATTATCAGTTTTAAAAACTGATCCTAGAAAAAAAAAAAACTGCAGGTTTTATTTTAGTCAGTCCTTTAGTTTCAGAAGAGGAACCCAGGTTGGGAATAAGATTGACAGCTTTAAAACTTATTAGTTTATAAAATAATATACTTACAGTTTTAATTATTTTACTGAGCACTTTTCAATCTATCTTCCAAAAAAAAGCCATATGACATGACTACAAAGCTACCAGCACATGGTCAACCACTGGTAGTCTTAGTAAAGACCACATTAACTAGAGATGCACCCCAGAGACGAACTCCTTCACACACTCTGTGTGACGGAGAAAGAAGCCATCCGTTGTTGAAAGAGAAGTTCTGTTTACACACTGTTTATCTAAGGTAAAACTAAAATTGAACCTTTTGGCTTATCTGCAAAACATTGTGTTTAAAAAAAAGAACACTGCACCCTACTCAAACAAAATCCCTCCACCATACAGTAACACATGATGATGGGGGCATGATGCTGTGGGGTTTTCTTTAGCAGGCAGATTGAAGGTGTTTAGAGTTGATGGTAATATGAATACTACAACATCCAGGACATGGTTATTATGGTTATTTACTTACCCTGACTTCTTTTAAGCAGTGAGTAAAAAACAATAGTGCTGAGATTTATCAAAGTTTTCCAAAGAAGTACATACGTTCTTAAAAGCTATCTATATAATGAAACATTTTCATTTTTTCCTCAAAAGGATTGGGTGAAATTTTGACTTTATTGGTCCAGATACCTAAAAATTGTCTTTTCTGACCAGAAACGGTCCATAGTCTACGCTGCTGTTGTCTGAGTCAAACGATCAATTGGGAAATCAATCAAAATCACCTTATTTTTATTTTTTTGTGGTTACATTATAAATTGACTTTTCTTACAAGTTACCTAAATATTTCAGCACCTAATGTATTCAGCTATTTTAACTAGTTGCTGATAATTAACAGGAATGGAGTGATAGAGCTGATGAGCAAAGGGGGTTTTCTGGCAGTATTGACCTGCAGGCTGTCTCATTCTCTTTCTATGGGTTAATATTTATTACCGAATAGATTTTCTTAAGCTCTGTGTTCTTCTGGTATATTTATAACCGAACCCATATCTAAAATGGGCAGAGTGCATACCATGGGGAATCTGTCTGTGAGACCGCTAAGTGGAAAGACCGGTCATCCTTTTGATGACACACAAAATTGTTTGATGGACCCCTTTGGGAGGGATTTCTATCTTATTGAGTTGTTGTTAAAGTGAATTAGGAATTGGAGGTAACCTGCTCTCTGGGGTATGTTTGCATGCATTACCACAAGCTCACTAGAGAACATGTATATGAATATACTTTTTCATTAATCCTATATTCAACAAATGTATCCAACATGTTGAGCAAGATTGTCGAAAGTTCTTTTAATCATGAATCCATTAATACACCCATATCGTTCATGCCTGCAGGTTTTTAATTTGCCAACGTAATTAGGATCTTGGTCTTTCATTCTTTTGTGATGGAAACCATTTAATTGAACCTGGCTTTACTTTAGATTGTGTTTTAGAGGGGGAAAAAAAGGTAAACATGTAGTACCAGTCTCATGATCTCCAACTCATAGACATACACAGGCTGATTACAGCAGCTAATAAGGGTAATGGGATTTGTGGCAGCTCTGTCTTCAGATAAATTGACCAAGACTATTGTTCTCCTTGGTGCTGTCTTCAATTCTACTAGGCTACAAGCAACAATCCTCCTTAGAACATAATTGAAACTTAATCCTAAGTACAAAATAGGAAATGGTTTGTGCTGCTTTGTGTCAACATGTAGTGTCTTTCAAAACTATTTAAACTTTTCACATTTTATCAACTTACACCACAATAACCTTTTATGCAATGAAACTGGCACAGAGTACTGACCTGTCAGAAGAAACATTATACATGCTTGGCGATATTCTAAATATTTTTATTTGTATCCTCTTCCTTTTGTTATGAATAACACTAAAAAGGACAGTTCATGCAGAATTAAGTCGATAGATTAATAAATAGATGGTATCTATGTCAAATTTACACATCCCCTCTGAGTCCATGCTGAAAATGGTCAGAGCATGGTAACAGAGATAACTGTTGAATGTAAATGGAAACCAACTGAACTGGACCGTGCCAGACACAACCAACCTGTGCTAAATCTACAACTAGTTTAACAGTAGGGCTCGGCACGGTTCAGTTGTGGCTCAGTTCCCTGATAACAAAGAGTGCATAAGCAGACCGCGTCATCTCCTATTTACAATCAGATGACCGTGGGTATTCCGGGTTTTCCGGTTATTGTCTGTGTAAATAAATATGTTCTTTGAAGGTGTCAGAGGGTATGCAGAGAACAGAGATCAACTGCCATAATCAAAAAGCTATAACTGATTATTTTAGATCAGAGGAGTCCAAAGTCAATTCTTAAGGTGTTGCCCGTAAGATGGTAGATAATGACCAAGCCAAGATCCTGTGGGACTTCCAGATACAGACAGACCGAATGGTAATGGCAAACTAACCAGACATTGTGGTGGTGGACAAAAAGCAGAGAAAAGCCGTTGTGATTGACATAGCAATACCAAGTGACTGCAACATCAGGAAAAAGGAACATAAGAAACTAGAAAAATACCAGGGCCTCAGGGAAGAAATGGAGAAAACCTGGAAGGTCAAGGCATCAGTGGTACTTGGGGCACTCGGGGCAGTGACCCCCAAACTTGAGGAGTGGTTACAGCAGATCCCTGGAAATACATCAGACATCTCAGTCCAGAAAGGTGCAGTTTTAGGAACAGCAAAGATACTGTGCAGAACCCACTTAGCTCCCAGGCCTCTGGTAGAGGACCCGAGCTCATAGGAAAAAAGGGGGAAGACCGCCCACGGTGGGTGAGGAAGATTTTTTTTTCTTTTTGTTTTAATTTTATTTTCAATTCTTTTTCACAACTCTACACTACATCACATTGTTTTCCCAATCTAAGACACTGAAGTCAAGCTGAATTTCTAATTACAAATATATTATAACTCTTTGTAGAGCAACATAGCCTCCTTCATTGCATCTTTTCAAAGCGGCATGTCCTCGTCTTTGTTTGCACCCATACTGTCAGCTCACACAAACATACACAGACCCCTTCTGATTAGATTGATTAGAAAACTCCAGATTTCGCAACAAGGGGGATCTTTGTTTGCTCTGGTTTTACCCTATGTTTATTGTTATTATTAAATCTTTTCTGCCATTCCTTTTGCTCTGTGCCTCTTCATTTGTTTACTGAGCCTTGACTGGAGACCTGAGCTCATTTGCATCTTTATAGAAAGATGTACTGCTCAGACAAAAACAACAGGAGAATCTTTATTTCCTGCAGATCTTTCAGATGCGAACACTATTCTGGTGGATCCTCCAATGACAGGCCTCATCATGCAGCACAGTGATTGCTGCTTAGGATTTCTGTTTGTGATCAGAATAGCAGATGACAGCGGCCGACCTCTGCAAGGAGCAGACAGAATGATATATTGAGAAACTCTTTATATCTCAAGATGAACAGAAAAGCCAACTGCCTGTTTTTTTTTTTTTTTTTTAACAGGACTTCCTTTTCCTCTTTTAAATAATGTTTCTGGAGTATTTAAGAAAGCTGTTATTTGCTGATGCTGTACAGATTTGGAAGTCTTATCCTAAATGTTGTTAAAGCCAATGCTGTGTAAATCCCTCCCTGTTAATATTGGAGCAATAGGAACTAGATATATACGTTTTCTTGTCCCGCTTTTACTCAAGCTAATGCACCACTAGGGCTAAAAGCTGCTGTTTTGGTTTTACTTTGGGAGAGCTGGAAACCAACAGTACTTCTGAGAGACTAGAAAACAAAGAATATTGCAGTAGATGAGAAAGTAGGGGTCTTGTAAGCATCACACTATTTCACCAACAAAAAAACAGACAATGAGGTTAATTTCCAAAATGGAGAGTATATAAAATAAACTGAACTTTCATGTTCACCATTTAATTGTACTTATATTGCAAAGCTATTTTCTTTTCTTCTTTTCAATTTAAGAATCTTAAGGTAATCAATTATATGCAAATATATTAGACTTGATGTTAAATTAAAATCATTTCTTTTGACTGTTTTGTCAAACTAGATTTTATGCAAAAATAATCCTTCTGTGCATTATTCTGATTGCTGCTACTGGTTAGCCCAAACAATTTACAGTCCTGGCAGAGTTGAGCTGAAATCAATTGTTTAATTTTAGTATTGTTTTACTTTTGGCTGGAAAGAGTAAAATGTGATATTGGCCCAGCGAGTGTCACAACATGAACCTGTTAGAATATACAAACATTAAAAAACAAATGTTTTACTTTTATGGAATTCCTCTACATTTCTTTTTAATCTCCTGTTTATTAAATGCCTATATATATTTTTTTTCACAAAAACTACTTTCCAGGTTAAATGAAAATAATTTCAAGTAGAAATATGCTGAAGGTGTGAATATAAATTTGGTTGAACTGTATGTGCTCTGAGATGGTTCATCAGATTTCTTGAATAAATCTTCATGAGTTACTTTCTGGTTCTGCTTTGAAAGCTAAAAGTGCAAAAGGAGAACCAGGAAATGAATCTAGATTTAGTCCTGGCCTATGGTGTCATAAATGTAACTTTAAACTCAGGATTTGAATTAGGAGGGTTGTGAAAATCCTGCTTATATCCCAAAATCCATTTTTTTTATAGACGGACTTGAATTAAAATCCAAAGCTTTGTGTGGACTGCGCCTCAGTCCAACTGTGTCTCCATGTTTGTCCTCTGGTAAAAACTTTAGCCAAACATCACCGTTATATTCAGTATATTAGATTTAAAGCAGAAGAAGCTTTAAAATCCCCCTGAGTCATATTCAGCTGAACCCTCCAAAGTTGTTTTTGAAACCAGGGATAACAATAATTCTAAACAAAAATATTGTTTTCTTAGAATTAGAAACATAACAGAAACTGGTAAAAAACAAAAGTTTTTTACCAAGTAATACAACATCATTCCCTTTTAGCACTTCACCTCCAAATATTGATTGCCAAATCCCCTGTGTGATAAAATGTTTAGTTGTTGTGGTTGAAAAGTGCTAGCTATTCCCAAAAGCAAAAACCAGACATTAGTACAACTGCCAAAAATTCTCTCCTCCTAGGCCCAAAAGAAGCACAGTATTTCAAACATGGCAACATTTGGTGGTTCCTGACAGACAGAGAGAAGGGATTAAAACCAAATCCTCCCAGTCAACAAAACAAAAGTCATGTCTGTCAGTGATGTGAAGGTATTGGTAAAATGGGTTAATATTTTCATTGCTTGTTCATTGCAGAGTGGCGCCAGGGTAGAGGACAGCGCATGATCCTCCAAGATGAAGACATAACCACAAAGATTGAAGGGGACTGGAAGAGACTCAACATGCTGTCCCACTATCAGGTAAATACTAATAATACAAAGATGACTGTATACAAAGCATTCAACAAAAAATATTGATGTTTGAAGAGTAAATGCATTATAGAAGGATTACTAACCAAAAGATGCTAATTTGGAATATTTCCCGAGCTTATTTATTTCTTCTAGGATGATCATTCTTCAGTTGAGATGCAAAGATACAAGGAAATCAATGGGGACTGATATTAATCAGAGGAACACTCTGCATATACAAAAAACTAAGCAAAACAAAACACAATAAGCCAAATTAAAATCTAAAGAACTCAACTTTAGTGTTAATGCTAGTTCTATATCACAGGATTGATTCATAGGAATGAAAAGTGTCAGAAATATTTTGGTTCAACAGCTAAATCTCATTTAGACTAGAAAGAAGCTCAGTGTGTCAAACTTACCACAACCAAAATAAACGTATGACTAATATTTTTACATTTCAAACTTGTAATGAATGGAATTAACTGGTTAAATCTAATTAGTTTGTTTTGCAGCTCTGTTATTACAATATTTTTCTAGATTGAGCAAAGCAACTAAAGAATTAATAAAAAATATAGATGAATTCTAAGATATTTAACACTTTTAAAACATTTCACTTGGTATGTTTTGTAACTTGAAGATTACAGTAAGTGTTCATGTAGCAAAAACAACCTGCTTACCAACATGGTGTTAATAATTCATACGGCTAAGGAAGGAATAAGTGTCTCCTCCAAAGTGCAAATTGCCTGGTGCCTAAATTAAATGTCAGCAGCAGCAAGTGTCAATAGGACGGGAGTACGATATGTGGGTGGAAATGGATAAGAGAGCTGATTTGAATGGAAGATAAGATAATGAAGACCGAAGTTAATTCATTTTTTTTCAGGCTGAGAAAAAGGGCAACTTCTCCTTCACGGACTTAAAAAAAATGGAAAACACTCAAAGCCACTCAGAAATTACAAGTATGCAAAGGAAAGAAAAAGGGAAACATTCATTGTTCAAAAGAAGTCACTTAAATAGTGCGTCTTTAGAGGGTGGAAACATCAAAGCTTTGAGAAGTTGGATGGTATATAAGATGTAAACCTGACAGACGCTGATCAGAATCACTATTGCTATGCTATTCTTATCAGTCTGATTTAATAACATTTTCAAAGCAAACCTTCTTCCCCCATAATGCCTTTAGCTGCCAGAGTAGAGAAACTTTTGATTTGTAAAACCATATGTAACCACAAGCAGAATAAATCTGCCCATTACAACACATTACTGTCGTCTTTCTTTCGGGAAACAGAGCTCTGTTTTCTGTCTTTATTCCCCAAATGTTATTTTCTCAAATGCCACTCCTCCCTTTCACATTTCCTTATGTCCCACTTCTCATTGTATATTGATTTCACATATAAGAACAGCGATAGGGGAAACTACTTGAGAGTCTTGGAGGGTTGTTGGGTTCCCCACAATGGGAAATCAAGATCTGCCCTGTGGGCCTCCTGCTTACATTGATATAAACATACGTATTATGCATGAGGAGTAGATTGAGAGATCGGTTGAAATAATGACACAATCTCAATAAAGCCTTAGTTTGCATACGCACATATGTATGCAGTCTTTTTCCTGCTTGTCAATCCACCTATCCGCTAATAAAAACCACTTCAATTAACCCCAAAGCATTGCCCGATTATGCAAAACAAGAGTCATTTGCGTGTGTGTGTGGCTGGAAAAGTCTCCATCTCGGTTGTATTATCTGAATCCAGTTTCACTGATTGTTGGAGAGGGAGATGATTGACTTATTCATTCATTTACTCCGCTTGTTTCTGCACATTGACACAAGCACACAACCTTGGAAAAAATGTATTATTAATTGGAGACTATGGGACGTCCCCTTTCACACAGGCCTCTGCAATGCTCTGTTAAACCCTCACTCCCCCCTGTCATTCATCCTAGGGATGTGTGGGCTGAGCAGTGCGCATAAGGGTAATAACACATTCTGTGTTTACTCACATGAAACCAGAAAAGATGAAAGGAAATATAGAACATTACACCAACACAGTGATGTATACTTCTCACTGCTTGGGGTAGAAGCCTTCCAAAATGAAAATCTCAAAACAAACAGTTGGTGTTTGAAATGTCTTCTCATGATGTTTACGTGTTGTTTTTCAGGTACCTGATAATGCTGTGATGGCCCTTGTTCCCAAGCAGGTTACGGCTTACAACTCTGTAAATAACTCCACAGTGTCCAGAACATCTGCAAGTAAATATGGTGAGAATTCATTCCAGAACTTCTTTCAACTTCCAGTATGTTGCATGGAAATATTTTACAGTATTTGTACCACAAAGTATGTGCATGTCTGTCAAACAGGAAAACAAGTCAAACATGATTTAAAGGTATAGTGGAGGATTTTCAAAAAGACTGTCCCTCTCCACTTCAAAAAAAAAAATGCACATGCACAACCCTGTAATCACTCCCAAGAAGAAACGTCTATTGAATGGGTGTAAGAGCGTGCACAATCCCATTTCTCCTCGTGCACACTCTGTTTAAAAGTTGCTGTTTACATTGCTCATGCAAGCTTACTTTCTAAAAGAAGATTTGCAATTTTTCCACTATGTCAGACTCACCACCGTTAAGTGAAAATGGGGACGAGCACGTAGGACGGCCTTACGTAAACATATCGCCAGAATAATTGACAATTAGGAGGACCACTTATTTTGATGATCCACCCAGAAAAATAATATCCTCCCCTATACCTTTAATGATGTGTCATGCATATATATCTGGTCACATTTAGTTGGATACCCCTGAATAAAATCCCATGCAATCCTCTGGATTAAGAAGTTAATTGATTAGTAAAGGGAGTTAACATCGGTGGACAGTAGTGGTTGCTCTCAGTGTATACACAGCTTTTCTGTTGAGGCTTCAAATGTCTTTAAAAAACAAATGGAGAAATTTGCTCTGCTTAGATTAGACCAAAACTAAACATCTTAATTATAAAAAGTTGTTGTGGAAATGGTTTCCTTTACCCAGGATGGGGAGCTCAGTCTATGCAGATATATGTAAAAATTAATCAGTGAAGACAACCAGTGGGCAGAGATTAAGCTTCCAACGTCAAGATTGCCACTAAAGATGGAGCCATGATCTGATGGTTTGAAATATACTTGTGTAGAAAATATGCAAAGCCCCACCCGATTAAACACCAGTTTGCTTTGGTTTATCACATTGGGTCCAAACTGAATACATTCAGATTTGTGTTTGTAACTTGGCGAAATGAGTTTATAAGGCAGGAATACTGTACTTAGCGAGGCATCACATATGCACATTTTACAGCAGAAGTATGTTTGTCAGGAAAAGAAAGCTGAGGTACAATTTAGAAAAGTTGAAAGGGTTTCTGAAATATAAAGAGACCAAATAGACCTTTCATTTAGCTATTCAGGCCTCTTGAGACACAGCAGAGTGTCCTCTCATCCTTCCATGTGTCCTCCGCCTGCCCGTCTGCTTCATTTCTTCTTGAGCCTGTCAAACTATCAAGTTAGATGCTGATCAAAGGGCTAGCTTTACTGGTCACAAACACTTCAGACACTTCAAATGCAATGCCACAAAATTAGCATAGCCTAATTTCCATATCGTCTAACCTCACCTTCCAGCCACCTAATGACACCACCTACATGAGAGATGCAACACATAAGAGATGGAGGAAGCTGGTAATGTTTTCCTCTATTTTAATGAGACTGACTTGAAATATTAAATGTAATACATGAATGGCGTGGTACTTCAAATGAGACTTTGAACTCCCCTGAGTACAATTGGCAAATAACAAAGATGGAGACAAGGCAGAATTTGATGTACCTGAAGAAGAGAGACCTTTTGCTTGAAGTTTATTTATACAAAAAGTATGACATGATGAGGGGGTGAATAAAGAAAAAAATTCTTCTGTTAGAAACTGAAAACCAAAGCTCAACAAAAAGTAAATAGCTGCCCTTTTCTGTTCTTTACTAATGGACTGGTCTAGTTTTGCGCAACATTGCTAAGCAACTACACAGCCATTTAAGCCTAACTTTTTTTCCCCACTAATAAACTAAAATACACTGAAGATAACAATGTGAAATAAAGTTGGTTATTTTCATAATACAGCTGCAATTAGCGGATGCTCACTGAAGTCCCCCTTAAGAGACATAAATATTTACATGTGTCAATAATTAGCTTTAAATACACAATAAATAAACTCCCTCTCTTTCCATCTAACTCTCTGCCCCTGATTTCCCCTCTGGACAGATTGATTTCTGTCATCGTGAAAATCACCCTTTTTTAACACTTCTCTCCACAAACCGCACCCGCTGATCAATTTTTTTTTTCACACTGTGTAAACATTCATTGAGCCATGTGTTTGGAAATGTCATCGCTACGCCGACCGCTGGGTGGGCCATACATATTTCATCTCGTTTGACACCTGTTCGATTTTCTGTTAGACAGCGATATAATGTCTTGTCAACTGAAGGAGATGCTATGAAAAATTAAGCATGCAGACTTTCTGAGAGTTTCAAAGGCAATCTAAGAGTCATGGAAAGTGAAAGCCTTGAGCCAAGACCTTGTTCTGTAATGACATTTAGGTTACAGTTGCTTCTTTGTTTTTTTTCATCTATTATGATTTTGCTGTCTCAACCCGCTTGTTGATTTCTTTTCTCGAGTCCTTTAGCTAACGGGTTTATAAATCTATTTTAATTCTTCATCACATCTACTTTTCCACAGAAAAAAAAAATAAAAAATATATATATATATATATATGCATACGGTACATCCCTAGAATTTTAATATTTCACAGTAAAAGGTTCCAATGCAACATGTCAAAACAAATGTAGAAAAAAGAGAAAACAAGATATTCACAATTTATTACAAATAAAAATGTAAAAATTGTGGAATGTATGTTGTCAGCTCCCATTAAATCGATACAAAACAAATGCCATTATACCAATGACCATCAGAACTCACCTAAACAGAATATATAAATCCTTTGTATGAATCCAGCTATTTAAAAAGAGTATATATATATGTGTGTGTGTGTGTGTGTGCAGTGTGCGTCTGTTGTTTAGAAATGGAAAGACTTAAATAAAGGCATATTCATATTTCTGACGAACAATGTTAAGGTTCAGATCTTAATATGAAAACCTGTATCGTAAGGTGGTAAAGCCTGAAAATACAGCTTCCCTGAATATATCTATTCAACCTATCTGACATTCAGCTTTTTGAGACGTAACCCAAAGGTCGTGCAGCTGTAGCTGCAGCTAATCCTTCGTCAGAACAGTTGTACATCCTCCTTGTCAGATACTTCCGATTATTCAGAAAGTTCCCTGTCATTCAGAAAGTATGTCCTTCTTTGTATTTTTACTTTTCTTATATCTATCACATAATATTCCTTTGAAAACGATTGCAGTTTTTGGTAGGAACATGCAGAGGGGGAGAATGAATACTTACACTAGACACATATACAATGGCGTAACAACACAACAGTAGGTCCCTAAGTAGGTCCCCCCCCCCCCCCCCCCCCCGCCGTACACAACCGACCGGAAACGTGCCCCTTAAATACAAATCATTCTTTACTTTCACTAGACATGGATATACTTCATTCTGCTGTAAAATTAGTCTTAACGGGCTACCTTCAGTTTCACAGTCCCCCTCCTCACCCACGCTCTCCCCATTTATCTCCTGGTCGCAATCTTTACTCACTTTTAGAGCAACATCCACCTATTTTGGGAAGTTTTTTCTGTTCTTCCAGCAGCTCTTCTTTGCTTGTTCTTTTCTGGAATCTGCTTAAGTACCTCTTTTTGGTATTCATCGGAGCTAGCACATTGTATGTAAAGGTTATGGTTTTAATTCAGATTACCCATAATTCCAAGTCATAGTGTAAAAAATAAAATATTCAAATACATTGTTCTTTTAAGATCTTTTTTGCAGTTTGAAATATATTCTATGAGCGTATTTTATACCAACTGTCTAATAAACTATATACAGTTATTAACATAGTAATTAAAAGTACCATTGTCTGCTTTACTATTGGTTTTGTGTTTAAATGGCTCACCATCATGTTGAAATCTGCCATGTGTTGGGGTATAAATAAGGTTCAGTCAGTTGATCTAGTATCAGGTGGGTTTAAGAGGAATTTTTAGCACAATTACATCTGCAAAGAGACGTCCTAGAGCACAATTGCGAAGGGGACCTAACATGTTTCAGTGAAGGTGCCCCTAAGAGGTCGGGGGCCCCATACCGATATTTACGCCATTGAACGTATAAATAAAGAAATAGAAAAAAAAAAGTTGACCTTCTGATTCCCACTAACAAAGTTAATGTTTTTCTTTCCAGAGAATATGATTAAGTACACTGGAAGCCCAGACAGCATGCGTTCCCGCACTCCTATGATCACGCCTGACCTGGAGAGTGGGGTGAAGGTCTGGCATCTGGTAAAGAACCATGAGCATGGAGACCAGAAAGAAGGCGATCGTGGCAGCAAGATGGTCTCTGAGATCTACCTGACACGACTTCTAGCTACCAAGGTAAGTAAAGCTGATTTACAGTCTCTTATTTTATGCTAAATTGGTGTTTGAGCATATTATGGCAGGATTTTAAATTCTTGGAACAGTTAAGTAGGTTAAAGGTTAATCGGTCACTCTAACCTTCCTGCTGTGTTACGACGACTCAGAACAGTCTTTTTTCATTTAAATATTCATGATTACTTGGGATGATTCATCTCAGTGGAAAATATTATTCAAATGTATTCTCTATACCCCCAGGTGAAAAAGGGAAAATAGATATTTCTGTTTATTTGCTTCTTTTATTACTGTTCCAGTGATGCAGCAGCATATCAAAAAGCTTGTGAATGTTACAAAAAAAAAAAGATGTGGCCAAACAGAGCTGGTGATAAAAATGAGGCACTTTGAATGTGCCTTGGGACAATAGCCTCTAAGACGGGGAAAGAAAATAGCTAATTTGGTTTAGAGGGAAGTGTGACTTTGATCCTAGAGCTGAATGTAAATTCACAATCTGCTCTTAAAGCGCTTCATATTTTTTTTCTTTTTCATCTACACTAACATTATTAGAAAGATGGAGCCAGATGTACTGAGGTAGTAAAAGAAAGGGTGGCTCGGCTCGGAAAATGTTCAGGCTGAAATTGCTTCAATCAGGAACATTTCACGTTGTTTTTTTCGCTCTCCATCCAAAGCTGGTTAAAAAGTTCACAGGAAGAATTCCAGCCCAGTTCTATAAATGTACAAGTAGCACAGGAAAGCCATGAAGAAAATATAGTAACCTTGGCACTGATAAACCAAACACTTTAAACCAGATTTTTTTTTTTTTTTTACGCCCTATGTAAGTAAACTATTACTGAGCAGGTTTGCAATCTTTACATGATCTTTAAACAGAAGGAAAACATTTTGTTAGCAGGACCTGTATCTGAAACACAAAACTCTTAAAGCTCATAAGATATTTAGTCAAGTTAGTTAAGATCGATATTACAAAACGTTAGAAACTAAAAGGTTAAATTCTATTAAAAGTTTAGGTTGAGGCTTACATGCTCCCACATGACCTTAATATTTATATTTGTCCACGTTTTGAAATTAAGAATTGGATTAGGATTATTAGCAGGATGACATAAAATACCAACCTGTATTGACAATTCTCGGGCTGCAACTAATGATTATTTTGCAAATCAATTAATCTGTTGTTTTGATTAATTGATTATTTAAACGGATTGCAAAATATTCTTTAACAAAGACTTTTTACTGATTTAAATCTGGTGAATTTTTATCTTTCACCTTAAATGCTAAATGTTTATATACTTTTTTACAATCTTAGAATAATTACTGCTCTAAGTGGGTTTCTCTGCCAGCTAAAGGGATGTTTTAGAGTCTCTTTTCTCCACTTAACGATTAATTGATTACTAAAGTAGTTTACGTTTGTTTCAGTAGTCAGTTAATCAGGATTGATTGTTTCAGCCCTGGACAATTCATAAGGAAAACGCAGCATAGTGATAGGATTTGAGTTTAGCAAAAAGCTTGGAATAAAATGCAAACTAAAGCCTGCCATAATGTACAAAATGCTCTTACTGTGCTTACAAATATGTCGCAGATTATTTTTATAGCAGGTAGAAAGATTTTGTAAAAGAGACTCAGTCATCACAACAGGGGATCTGAGTAGTTACTTCCTTTTTTATTTCAAGAGTTTCAAACACAGGAACAAGGAGTTCAGATTTTAAAGCTCTCACCCTATCGGAGGCTCCATAATGACAGGTTAAACTTATTTCACTCGATAAAATCAGGCCGATCCAGCAAATAAACAGCACTATAAAGACTGACTTTATTTTGACGGGAAAATGTCAAGGTAAAAGAAAAAAAAGAGGAGTCACCCATTGTGCAGATGTGTTGGCAGAATCAGGTAATCAATTAACAGACTAGGAGATGTCTAACAGTGGCTGTGACTCAAGACATAATAAGCAGCATATGAGAAACTGATAAACAAAGTGGTGATTGGAGACTAAGAGGAAGACGGGGAGCTGCAGCAGCTGTCTGTCCTCCACACACCTTCACACATCCACCCATGTCAGTTCACAGCCACAGTGAGCCACTTTGCTTCTACGCTGTTATCCTGCTCCAAGGTGTAGAGGAAGGGAGCTTTCGGCTGTTGACAGGGCATCCTCTTTTAAGATGGATTGTTTTTGTGAAATAACCAGTTTATGTTGACTGGCCATCTTTCTTGGTGAGAAATGATTAGGCAGACAGGCGGTGTAATTGACTGCGCTTACCCCTTGCCTTGCCAGTAAATACCTCTCCCTGGCAACGCGGCTCATGCCTCTGATATTAGCTCCACCAGTGAGGCTTTGAGTGGGGGTACAGCAGGTGTTTGTACAGAATGGCAAAGAAAGGATCTGCATTTTCTCACCTCACTTTTACATGAGTGAGTGGCTCTCCTTTCCTACAGTGTTCTGATTGTTTGCTTTCCTTATTGGGCGACATCTAAACATCCATATGATGCACTATGTTTGGAGTGCTGTCTAATAACAGGGTGGAGGGGGTGGGTTTGTTGGCAGCAACCAGCTCCACCAGGGAACAAGAGAACCCTGCGATGATGACAATGTTGATACCAGTGTACCCCTTGGGAGAGAAGATGACGTAAAATGTCACAGGATGAGCACTTCTGTGACCGCACCAGGGTTCCTATGCAGCCTGGAAAAGTCTGCAGTTCTATTTAAGTATTTTGCAGTTATGTAAAAAAGAAAGTTAGGAATGAAGAGTATTTTATTTGTGCAATAGTTGTACCACTTTTTTCCATCTATCTGCTTCCTTTTTATTTTCTTTCTCGCTATATTTCTTATCCTTCCTAATGTCTGTTATTTCTGTTTTTCTTCATTTTTTATTTAGTGTTTCCTTTATTCATTTGATATGTTGTCCTTTTTCATGACCTTTCTTTTACAATTTCGTCCTTTGTTCTGTCCTATATTTCATCATTCATGAATTTAATTATAATGGTCTAGAATAGCTTAGAGAAGGCAATAATATTTTTACAAAACCATTTTTTACACAAATATGAGATAAATCAAAGGCACAAAATAAACCTTACAAACATACCAAAACAAATGTTAAAATTTGCACTATAAAATATGATATAAATTAAATTTATGGGAAGTGTAAAATAAGCTGTTTTTTTTTTAGTCCTTTAAATAACAACGAACCCCAAAATCAGACATATTGTAACTGGTAAACTGTATACATATATTAGGTGCTGTCTCTATGTTCTACTAAAATATTTTGACAATTTACTGCACATTGTTAAAACCTGGTTTTGTGTCTACAGTAAAACTGATGCATTTTGCGTGTTTTACATGTGTAATGCCTTTAAATTCTTAATGCCTGTGTTACCTCAGAAGATATTTTAAATTAATCAAGAAAAACTGACATCTGCCGCTGTGGTATATAAGGCAGGTCTGTCTCATACATACTTCCGCAGCATTTTGGAGTTGGAATGGTGATATTTTGATCATCAGGTTAGCAATAGATTAACTTAGCATTCAGTTAATTTATTTGCCTTATCTGACCTCAGCCAGCCTTCACCCCTCCTTTTGTCTCCTGGCCATGTCCTTTCAGAAACTATATGTTGGTGAAATAAGGCTCTGATATTGAGGCCTTTAAGGAAACCAATAGTTTCAGGGATTTCTACCACCCCATGTTTGGTTCTGGTTATTTGAATACTCTGTAAGATGGTTTGAAATTTTGCTCAGGATTTGAATGAGCCACTGCCTAATGCATTTTTTTTTTTTTCAGAAGCACATATACATTGAGTCCATTACAACTAGTATAACATGTCCCATTTTTCTGTGTTCGTTTCAACAGGGAACTTTTTATTCTTGCTTTAAAAAATCATTGAAAAAAAAACCCAGGTCATATAATTTAAGTATGTGTTTGTTTGTTTTTTGTTCAAGTCATGGTAATCATGGTTCTGATTCCAGACCATTTGACTTGACTTATTTTTTAAACTAAATAGAAGTGCATTGGTTAATAGTCTTTTCAATGACTTTTGGAAATAAATATTATATTGGAAGTTTGCCTCTAATTTTATTATGGCATTCAAAACAGTTTTTTGTTAAGAATCTGCAGTATTTCAGGCGTAGTACAGCTAAGGAACTCTTTCAGACAAACACCCACACTCATTATGTATTCCCTGGCCAGCAAATGCAGACTGCCAGTCATACATTTCCTGACCTAATAAAGATATACACGATCCCATCTTCATAGAAAAATTGTACGCCGTTGAGAATTCTCGTTGCATTAGAGTTATAGAAGCAATTGTTGGACAAACAGGATCCCCCCTCCTACTCTTTTACATCTCTCAACTCTGATTTGGTCATCTGCTCCACCCAAATTGGATTTTTATTTGCTAGTGCCTGTACACACCCCATCTGCTAAACTCGATGGTCTCGTTTTCTGATAGGAAACCTGTCGTTTTCATTTCCATCCCTCGCTTTCACTTTCTCCCATCAACTTGTTCTTTACAAGAGGATTAGATTCTTTCACTCTGTCTCTCTCCTCTTATCTCCTCCTCCTACTTAAAGTCGCCAACATTAAATCAAATTAGGGTCAATGGTGCAGTGTGGGAGCTAATCCGGCAGCACAAAGAGGCTTAGGAGATGCACCTCCTGTTCCCAGATATTAAAAGTCAGCTGTGAAATAACAATTTCTACCATCAAAGCTGCAAGCAGATTTAGGGGTCGGGTCTGCGGGATATGAGTCAGCCACGCTAACATCAGAATGAAGGGACTAAATGAAAATGCGCTGTACAACTCACACACCCGGATAGCAAAAAATAATCTGTTTATTGCCTTCTTTCCTTCAAAAGTTGTTGTCACAAAATGTATTAGAAAGCATCCATTTCTATCATTGGCTCTGATGGGATTGGTCTACATAATCTGTCCAAAAAGTATTTATACTCCTTGAAGTTCTTAGTTACAAACTTTCATTATTCAGGATGACTTTGATAAAACACTAAAAGTTGTGCATTTTTAGAATAGAAAATCCCTTTATTGTTCCACGATGGGGAAATTGAAATAAACAAATGTGAAATACATGTTATGAATGTATACTATTTGATAGATATTCATCAAATCCCAGCCAATTAATTACATTTTAGAGGTTATCTAAGTTCACCTGAATGGAGTTCACCTATGAAAACCATCAAGACAAAGGAATACACCTGAATGGTTGTGGATGAAGTGTTAGAAAAGTTAAAAGCAGAATACAGCAATAGATGAAATAATGCCAAGAAATCAAATTTTTATTTTCTCTGAGTACCCCCTTGGAAAGTGCAACTGATTATAAGATGTAAAATATTTAATTTCCTTAAGTTGAACATTTATTGCTCAATTATAGCATTATTTTCAATTAGAATAAAAAATAACATCAATATGTTCCCTGGAAGGTGAAAAAGTACTAAAATAAATGCAAAATAAAATAATTTAGAAACCATTTTTTTTTTACAAAAACTGGAGCTTCTCTTGAAAGGTCACCTATAAACAAATCAAATTAACAAAATAATATTCCGATTCACTGTCATTTTTACTTTTGAATCATCATTCACTGTGTTTATGAAACACCTTATCTTCTCCCAAATCCACAGCAATGGGACATTTCAGTCCTTTATCCTTGACTGAGCTGGTTTGGTGCGTTCTTCTCTATTGACATTTGTCTTTTCCCATTTTCCCCCTCTGACGCACACCGATACCCACTCTAGTGTTTCATTTAAGTGTTGATTAGGACATTTTCTTAGTATCTTTTCTGTTGATACGTAAAATCTTGGTTTATTTTGCATTTGGGTCCTTACTGAGAAAAATCCATCCCAGCTCTATTTTATTGTATTTCTCTACTTGGGAAGCAAAATATTAAATGTTTTCACATAATGCAGAATGTATTGGCAGACCACCAGGGGTACTATTTCCCCTGGTTGGGAATCACTGCAGCAGAGGACACAGTAACCATGTGGAAAAGATGATACTTTTGGCCAACATGCAATAATCTCTAATCTACCAATATATTTCAGTTTACTAGTCAGGATGGCATATGGTTAAACTGACTTCAATTAAAAAAGTATCACAATTATAAAACACACTACATCTTTTTTGGGTTTCAATGTGGAAAAAAGTTCAGTAGGTACAAACACCTTTAATAATAAAAGTACACGTCTCTGAGCAGATAATGAATGTGTACCTCCACTCTCTTTTGATCTGCAGGGTACATTACAGAAGTTCGTTGACGACCTGTTTGAAACCATCTTCAGCACCGCCCACAGAGGCAGTGCCCTGCCGCTGGCCATAAAATACATGTTCGACTTCCTGGATGAGCAGGCAGACAAACACAGCATCCATGACCCACATGTGCGACACACATGGAAGAGCAACTGGTAAGTTAGAATCAGCATTTACTTGTGCATACAGTTGTTCACATAACAGGAGGTGGTTACTTTGACTGTCATATTTGCTAATTTAGGTTGTAATGTGGCTTCTTTCAAAAGCCTCTAGTATGTTTTGGCACACTTACCATAGGAGTTCCCTGTTCCTGCCAAGTTCCTCCATGTGCTTCTTCTCTTCTTAATACCCATTAGCCCCAGGGGTGTGTAATCTTCGTTAAAGCCATCCACAAGAGGCTAATCCAATTGGCTGCCAAGACTCCCCATAATCATCATGGGTTACTGGGCCAAAATATTGCTTGTCACTGTGGAAATCTCCATAGTGACAAACGTGCACTTCCAGGAATACACCTCTAAATTAATATCCACTTATTAATTTAGGACACGTTGATCTCTGTGAACCCACTTTATGAAGCCTGTTTGAAGTTAAATAACCAGTTGTGGACATGAATGGGAACTGGAGAGAAATAAAAAGGTGATTTAGAGGATGTGGATGCAATGGGAGCTAAATACACTGATAACTCGTTAGCCCCGTGGCCCCTGTCAAGATCCCAGCATGTATTACACAATGCAAGGCTATGTAGGACAAATCGAGAGAGAGAGGAATAGATCCCAAGAGGCCAAAGAGGAAATACTTGCTTTTTATTATATTTTATATTTCTAGTGTCAGCAATATTAGGCAATTAAGGCTTTTCCGACAGTAAGTTTTGTTGCATTAGCTACTTAATGGGGTCTAACTACCATAAATGCTATAAATGAACAGCAATCTATCATTGGAAACTCTGACAAAGCTGCAGAGATTGAGCCAGTTTATTTAGCTACTTGGGTGTGCATCTGCCTGCACCTTCTGTCTGAATATTCATAAGTTTAAATCATTCAGAGGACTGGAATATTAGCTGTGACAAAAGCTCTCATTTTGTCCTGCAGTAGAAAATAATGGTGCAAGCATCTCCTCCAAGCTGAGCCCCCATTCCATTAAACCCTCTATTCTCATTGTCATCATACACACCATTAACCTCAGCTGCAGCGAAAGCTTCCAGTGCAACCCCTAACTCCCATTCAGGGTCCCCCTTCAGTATCACAGTATAGCTCTGGCCTTAAATTATTCCACCTACCATTTTCCTCCTATGTCATTTTCATAAGGTTACTAATGGTATTACTATGGCATTATGTTTTAAATAGAATAGTCTCTACTAAGAATCTAAATCTTTATGTTCAGTTTGTTCTGCAAGCTGTCAGAACTTAATTCCAGTCCAGTTGGCCTTATTTCACATGCCCTGAAACCCATATATATTTAGTAATAATAAATATTGAGTGTTTTTATTCTGCATTGCATTGAGTTCTGCTATAAATTTATTTTTGCAATAGGTCTCTACATATTTGAATCACTGGCTCTAGAAGCCTCTCCAGATGGTATCCTTTGGATTAATGGCACTGTGTCGGCGTCTGCTCACATCTTCTCTCTTCTGTTTTTTGCCTGCCTGTCGATTACAACAGTGTGTTTTTCGTGTAGAGGAGATAGAAGGAAATTTAATTACTGTGCAGAACTGTCACATAGATGTGGATCATCTGTCCTCAGTGCCACTGCAGCAGCTCGCTACTCAAACTATAAACAGCCCTGTTAGGAATGAAATACAGATTAGTGTATGTTCTAGTCATAATTAATGTGTCATTCTCTTAAAAATTTGCATATTGCCTTATAGAAGTCCTTGCTTCAGAATAGCCCACTGGATTGTATTTGTGAAGGTTGTCTCCTTTCAGACTACATTGTAATACTTCTAGTGTCACATGTCTAGCCGTTTGCGTGTTGATGGTAATTATATTTGTTATTGATGCAATTCAAGGAAATTAACATCATTGTATAAAGTAAACAGGTTTTATAGCGTCTGTGATTAGATATCCTCAGTATGTATATGAAAATAATTAATGATGCATTTTAACTGTTCACTGTGGATTTATCTTACAACACATGTGTCTGAATACCTTAAATGTGATTGTGTTGTAATTTATGGATGAGATTATTGTCCCTTTGCAAGTTAAAGAGCAACTACATATTTTTTTTAACAATCAACAAGTTTATGGCAAAGTTTTGGCTGTATTTTATCAATGTTCTAACTAAAAAACGTAGAACTTATTTAAAATAGTTTGCTTTCTTGGGTCGGACCCAGTATTTATAAAAATAACTTTATTTTTTATATAAACGTAATAGTCTTCAGTTAAATGGGTTAATGCCATTTCTTAATGTGTTTTGTATTTCACCTACTTAAATCCCCCCTCTCGTATCAAAGTCTGGCTTTAACTGTAGTAAAGGGGAAGAAAATATAGAAAATCTTCTTTTATCATGTCATTCACTTTATGCATGCTGCAGTGCCATGCAGGAAAACAAACAGCAGGGACCTTGCTTGATAATTTAAAATGATTCTTACAGTAGGTGTTTAAGATCATATTGACACTATCCTCCCAAAACGTTTTCATAATTTCCCAGGAAACATTGTTAACTATATCACTTAATTATAAATTAAGAGGCTACATTCATGCTACTGGTACAATAAAAAAATATTTCTACTATAATGCTAAGCAATACATTTGCCCTTATATATAAATAGCCATGGAAAGATTAGTAGACCCTCCCTCTTTTTAACTCTAATTTTCTTGTGCTTATGGTATATTACCTGAAAAATACATTAAGCAGAAAACAGAATATGGGAGATAATGTTTTCCTTCATGACTGTATTTTCCCCCTCAAATTCGCATTGAAAAATACTTTGATCCAAAAAGGATAATAAAAGGTATTGTAACTCTCAGGGTTTGTTTTCAACAAGCTGGTGTGGTATACATTAAACGCTGTGGGCAGGGAGGATCTCATATAGCAGTCGTCTTGCAGTGGATCTGGAAAAAATTTGAAGACATTGTTATTTTCCAACAGTCTTTTGGTGGGGTTTCTCACTGTTGTCCATAATCAATTCTTCTTTATGAAATGATTCTAAGAGGTTATACTGTAGAAGGGTTCCCCCCCTTAAGTCAGAAAGAACAGCTTGAACTCTCGACAACAACTTAAAGAAGATATGCAGCATCTTGCTGCAAAAACTGAAGGACCTCAGCTTGTTTAGGAGCAGTCTGATGGATGTCCCTTTTTATAGACTGCTTCATAGTTGTCTGTTGTCCAGGTGAACACAGAGGTATTTATACTCCTCTACCACTCCACTTCTTCTCCCATTTTAATAGCATTAAAATTATTCCCATTTCTAATAAATCTATAATCTCCCATGTTTTATTCCCTTTAAGGTTCAGATGATTGTGTTATCTGAAGCTTTATTTTGATATTTTCTATAACCCCCCCTAAAAAACAAAGAAACATTGTGATGGCCTTATCTGTGATTTCTCACTGGTGATATAATGTGAACTTGGAAAGTAAACAATGGAGCAATATCTTTAATGGCTCCAAATTTGCATCGGTTGAGAAAACATTTTATGGAAATTAGTGACCCCATGAAAAGATCATCCGTTTGGCTGATTTTTGTTGTGCTTGTTGATTAGAAAAAAAAGGATTGAAATAATTGTTTTATGGTATGGGTTTCATTGTTTTTCTGTGTTCTTTTTAATTTTGATATTTTATACACGGTCATGAAAGACGTAAAACTACATACAACCCCAATTAAAGCAACTTTGTGTAAAGATCCCCATTAGCTGGCCTGCGTGGTCATGAATCAGTGGTAAGGGTCTTTTTATTGTTTCATGCATCACCCAGCATAATTCCTACTGGATAAGTGATGCCCTTGATCTTGGCAAATGATATTTCCCCCTTAATCCCTGACCAGAACTTCTGGTCTCAAACAGCATTCATATTACTAAAACTACACAGCATGAGCCAAATGTCAAATTTACATGCTTTGCCTGTTCTTCATCAGCAATGCACAAGAATGACTGCAATAGTTTTATAAATAGAAATGACAAAACTGGTGTGGGGGGACTTCCTCTTTGTTGCTACCACTGCCCTATTGAAAGAGCAGATCCTAATCCCACTAGATTCTTTGCTTAGATTAATTTTGCAGTCATAATGCGTAGTTTCTTTCCCAACCTCAAATCCTCTTTTGTTCGATTGTAAATCTGAATTGCTTTTGTGCTAAAATTACTGCTTCCTGCCAGAGTTTTACTAGTATTTTAAATAACTGCATTTTACTTGTTTGGTCTATTTTACTCTTATCCCTTGTTGTTGCCTCTGAAACTCTTATATTGGCTAGAATGCACCGTCTACCCTGATTGATTTCTTTCCCCATATCACCCAAAAGCTTATATCCTAGAGAATGGTAAAGCTACAGTGATCCACACGGCTCTTTGTTAATACTACCTGAGCTCCTTTCACAGCAGCCCACAGATAAAGCCGGCCCTCTATCTATTTAGTCTGGCAGAAACAACCTCAGCAAATAAAAAGACTTGTATTTTTTTGTTCTTTTGGACAGGCACAAAAATAGGACCCACTTGCACAAATAAGCCAATATGAATTGTGTCACAGTGCAGCCTCAAGTGAAGACTGCTGGACACTGTTGTTGATAAAATGAGAGTCAGCCACCACCTGGTTTTAAAGATAAAGGCTTTATTGAATTAGGCACATACAGGAGCAACAACAGCACCTGTGTACTGGCTTTTCAACATGATTGAATCTTCATCCCCTGTGGCAAATAATGTGTTCATGCCTATTGACTAGCTGACTGTAGCAAATTTAAAAATGGCATTTATAGACTTAATCTTAGAACAATCCAAATGAATACAATTGTTGTTTGCGTTGCTCCCTGATTTTGTGTTTGAATTAGCAGATGACTTTTAGATCACTCACATGGCTCTTGTGGCAGTTGTGTGAAATTGTATAACTTAAATTGAACATTTAGCGAAAGAAAACAAATGAGCAGAAAACAGCAAGGCTGTATTCAATTCAATTCAATTCAATTCAGTTTATTTATATAGCGCCAAATTCACAACACATGTCATCTCAAGGCACTTTACAGTTCAACCAGATCAAATTGATACAAAGTTTTCTATCTAAGGAAAACCAGTTGATTGCATTGACTCATTGACTCAAATACAATCCCCCACACTAAGCATGCTTGTAGCGACAGTGGAGAGGAAAAACTCCCTTTTAACAGGAAGAAACCTCCAGCAGAACCAGGCTCAGTGTGAGCGGCCATCTGCCGAGGCCGACTGGGGTTCAAGGAGACAGAAGCAGAGATACAAAAAGCAGCTGTAAAAGGCGGCCCCGTCCAGGAAACACACAGCCAGGCAGACGAGCTCCAAGGCAGCTCCCATGCCAGAGGACGAAGAAAGCACATCCACTCAGTCACGGTCAGAGAAACAGGACCACACTGGAAAACAGGCCGATCTCCAACATCTATAAACAAGGGTGTTGATAGAAGCAGCACAGCTGATGTTTCTTTCCAGGATGACGTCACAGCCAAACAGGAACAGACGAGGCAAAGCTACTCTGAGGAAAAGCAGAGAGAGCAGAAGGTTAGAGATTGAACTAACAGATTCTGCAGAATAGGAGAACAGAGAGAGAATGAAGCAGAATGATGAAATGGGGGTCCCTATGTCCTCCAAAAGTCTAAGCCTATAGCAGCATAACTATAGAGATAGCTCAGGATAACCTGAGCCACTCTAACTATAAGCTTTATCAAAAAGGAAAGTTTTAAGCCTAGCCTTAAAAGTAGACAGGGTGTCTGCCTCACGGACTAAAACTGGTAGTTGGTTCCACAGGAGAGGAGCCTGATAACTAAAAGATCTGCCTCCCATTCTACTTTTAGAAATTCTAGGAACCACTAGTAAACCTGCAGATTGAGAGCGAAGTGCTCTGTTAGGAACATAAGGAACAATCAGATCTCTGATATAAGATGGAGCTTGGCCATTTAAGGCTTTATATGTGAGAAGGAGGATTTTAAATTCTATTCTTGATTTAACAGGAAGCCAATGAAGAGAAGCCAGGACAGGCGAGATATGATCTCTCTTTTTAATTTTCATTAGAACTCTGGCTGCAGCATTTTGGATCAGCTGAAGGCTTTTAACTACAGTTTGTGGACTTCCTGATAGTAAAGAATTACAATAGTCCAGCCTTGAAGTAACAAATGCATGGACTAGTTTCTCAGCATCACCCCTGGACAGGATATTTCTAATTTTTGCAATGTTCCTCAGATGAAAGAAGGAAATTCTAGAAACCTCTTTGATGTGGGATTTAAATGACAGGTCCTGATCAAAAACAACACCAAGATTTTTTACTTTATTATCTGAAATCAGTTTAATCCCATCCAAATGAAGTGACTGGCTAATCAGTTTCTTTTTCAGAGACTCTGGTCCAAAGACTATAACTTCTGTTTTGTCTGCATTCAGAAGCAGAAAGTTAAGAGTCATCCAGGTTTTTATGTCTTCAAGACATGCCTGTAATCTATGTAATGGGTTAGCTTCATCTGGATTTATAGACAGATATAGCTGGGTATCATCAGCATAACAGTGGAAATTAATCCCATGCTGTCTAATAATTCTACCAATTGGGAGCATGTATAAAGTAAAGAGAATTGGTCCTAGCACTGATCCCTGTGGTACTCCACAGGTAACCTTTGAGCGTGTTGAAGATCTATCATTAACATGAACAAACTGAATTCGATCAGATAGATAAGATTTAAACCAGTCTAGTGCTGTTCCTTTAATTCCAACAAAATATTCAAGTCTTTCTAAAAGAATATTATGGTCAACTGTATCAAATGCAGCACTAAGATCCAACAGGACGAGCACAGATACAAGTCCATTATCTGAGGCCATGAGAATATCATTAGTGACTTTCACCAGAGCTGTTTCAGTGCTATGATGAGCTCTAAAGCCAGACTGAAACTCTTCAAAAAGTTCATTATGGTGGAAGTGATCGCAAACTTGTTTGGCAACTACTTTCTCAAGAATTTTGGATAAGAAAGGAAGATTGGATATAGGTCTATAATTGACCAAGTCATCTGGGTCAAGAGACGGTTTCTTAAGCAGAGGTTTAATTACAGCAACCTTAAAAGCTTTAGGTACATATCCCTGTAACAGAGATAGATTAATCACATCTAAAATGGAGGAGGAGATCAAAGGGAATACCTCCTTAAATAACCTGGTTGGAACTGGATCTAACATACAAGTTGAAGGCTTAGATGAAGACAATAATTTTGCTAATTCAGAGAGTTCAACTGGATCAAAGCAGTCTAAACCCAGTTCAGATTCCATGACTACCTCAGGTACAATCGCGGATAGAGGAGTGCTTATGATCTTATTTTTAATAAGATCAATCTTATTTATAAAGAATCCCATAAAGTCATTGCTGCTAAGAGCAGGTGGAATGGACGGTTCAACAGAGCTATGGCTCTGGGTGAGTTTGGCAACTGTATTAAAAAGAAATCTAGGATTATTCTTATTCTCCTCTATTAATGAGGAGAAGTATGCTGCTCTTGCTTTACAAAGGGTCCTCTTATACAGCAGTAAACCATTTTTCCAGACTAGGAAGGACTCTCGCAGGCCTGTGGAGCGATATTTTCTCTCCAGTTTCCTAGCATTTTGCTTCAAAGTACGCAGCTCTGCATTAAACCAAGGAGCAAGCTTTCTATTTTTAACGGTTTTCATTTTCAAAGGAGCTGCGTTGTCTAAGGCAATACGCAGAGAACTAGCAACCCCATCAACAAAATCATCAACCTGTGAAGGGGAATAAGCTAAACTTTTGCACTCTGCAGCACTGCTCAGTGACACAGAGGAGAGAGAAAGTGAAGCAGATTCTTTAAAATTTATAACTGCACTATCTGATAAAGATCTACTAAAATTGAACCTTCTTTTGGGGGAGGAGAACTCTGTTAAAGTAATCCTGAAGGTTATTAGAAAGTGGTCAGAGAGGACAGGGTTGTGAGGAAATACTGTTATTTCTTCACATTCTATGCCGTATGTCAGCACAAGATCCAAAGTATGAAGATGAGAATGCGTGGGACTATTCACATTTTGAACAAAGCCAATAGTGTCTAAGATAGCATTAAAGGCTGCTCTTAAGCTATCGCCTTCAATGTCAGCATGGATGTTAAAATCTCCCACTATGATGACCCTGTCAGTATTTAATACCAAATCAGAAAGGAACTCTGAAAACTCATCTAAAAATTCAGAGTAAGGACCTGGTGGACGATACAAAGTTACAAAAAGAAGAGGTTTTCTTGCCTTGAAATTTGGATCAGGGAAATTAAGGGTTAAATGTTCAAAAGAGTTGTAGGTATTAACTGTTTTGGGAGTAATCAGTAAGTCAGACTGGAAGATTGTTGCTACTCCTCCTCCTCGCCCAGAACTTCTGGGGATGTGAAAATTTAAATAGCTTGAAGGAGTTGCCTCATTTATGCTCACATAATCCTCTTGCTGCAGCCAGGTTTCTGTAAGGCAAAACAAGTCAATGTGATTATCACAAATCAAGTCATTAACTAGTAGACTTTTAGAGGAAAGCGATCTTATGTTAAACAGACCGCATTTAATTGTTTTAACTTTTTCCCCAATTTGAGTTATTTTGATTTTAATTAGATTATCATGATTTACTCCTTTGGGAATCTTTGCTAATTTATTAGATTTTGGTCGTGGGCAAGACACTGTCTGGATGGAGTAAAGAGTGGGTAACAGTAGAGAAGCTGCAGAGATGTGTGTTAAACTACAACTCTGCTTCCTGGTCTGCACCCTGGGTGGTCAGGGTTTTGGAGGACTAATAAATGTGGCCAGATTCCTAGAAAGAAGAGCTGCAATGTTCAAGCAATGTTTAACAAATTGCTCACCAATTCAAACACACTAAAAGGAAAGTTTCCACTTTGTACTTGAGTACATAAAGCAAAATACTGATTTACTCTCGACAGCATGAGAAAGAAGCAAAAGAAAAATTTTAAAACAAACTGGGATCCAGAGGGATTTTCTAGTGCTCAGTTTGCCTGTAATTTCCCACTGTGGACACTGACTGCTTGAGTCATGCTGCATTTTAACACAACAACATGCTCTTTGTATCAAGATAGGCATTTTAATTTCTGCTAAGTCTTAGCCTTGTTACTCTGATGTGCACAGACATGCAGCTAACAGACCATGGCGGCTGGCTTTACATGTCTGAGCCATGCACTGTGCTAGTTTCACACATAATCAGTGAGGCTTTAACTGTAATGCGGTATCATAACATTATTCTGAGGACAGTGTTTGATACTTTAATGATGTATAAATCTTATACCTTGAAAAATGGAATCTGTGCCCTTTAAATGTCTTTGTCATGTAACATTCAAAGTAGGTTTAAGGATAGAATCCAATATTAATCCTGTTTGAGACAATCGTCTGTAAAATAACATGTCAAGTGCAAATGATGTTCTGTTACAGTAGTTTGCTAAACTACCTTGCTGACCTTTTTTTCAGCCTACCTCTGCGCTTCTGGGTGAATGTGATCAAGAACCCCCAGTTTGTGTTTGACATCCACAAGAGCAGCATCACGGATGCGTGTTTGTCTGTGGTGGCCCAGACCTTCATGGACTCCTGCTCCACCTCAGAACACCGCCTTGGGAAAGACTCACCATCTAACAAGCTGCTTTATGCCAAGGACATTCCCAGCTACAAGAGCTGGGTAGAGAGGTGAGCATTCAGTGAATGGATGGGGAGAGAACTTACATTAGCTATGTGACTGTAGCACTGATATATGAGCTGTGAAACCTCCTCCAAATTACAACTTGGTGAGAATGGATGTGAGTGCCTGGGGCATGAGAGCTGCAGCACAAAAAAAGTCAGTTGTTGGGACAATGCAGAGGCAAAATATTAGAGGGCAGAATCTTGCACTTTTAAAGTTAAGGCTGACATTTTTTATAATCCTGACAAAAAAAAAAAAACAGGGCTCTGTAAATTCCTTTAGAGTATTTATGAATGTTTCATAGCCCTAAGCAGTGTTTTCATCTTAAATCTAGCATCTTTCAACAGATTAATATGAAAACCTTTTAATTTGGAACAGCAAATAATCTTTGCATTTCTGTAAAATTAGGTTGCATCCAGTATGTACACCTATCCGTAAGCATAATGAAAAACTAGGTATAAGTTTTATGGCTCAGTCAAACTAGATGCCATTTTGGGTGACAAATCAAAAAAAATATCCAGTGCCTTGTAAATGTATCCTAAGACTAATAATTTTTATTGTTTGTCAGGTAGCAGCCATAAACTTAAATGTATGGCATTATATGTTATATGCCAACAAAATGTAGTGGTTTATTTATAAGAAGAACTTGATGCATGTTTCTCAAATGTTTCTGCATTTATAAATTTACCTTTTGCTGAAAACACACATCTGTTTTTGAACTTTGACTTGGCTGGACCGCTGTGGTTCTGGCTATAGCCTCAGCCCCAGGATTTTGTTCTTTAGTTTACCACCAAAGCTTCTTAATGTTGAAGGTTAGAATCCACTCAGCATGACGCTGCCATCACCTTAAAATGGGGATGGTGTTTACAAGGTCAAGGGATTTCCTTCCTCCTCAGCGAGGTTCAAATTTAGGACTTAAAGTTAAATTTTGGTTTAACTGACAAGGACACCCTTTTTCAGATCTGAAGGAAGCATTTCACCAAGTCTGCTTTACCTCAGACATAGCATTTGGTAAACATAAACTAATGTTTGTGGTTGGAAGAAAATGTTAAATGTGCAAGGGGGTGAACATACTTTGCAAGGCCCTGTGATGTAAACCAATAGATAATATTTTGACTTTGAAATACTAAGAGGTTTTATTGTTCAGGCTTATTATTTAATGTGCAGTAGCATAAGAAAATAACCATAAGATATATTCTGAAATCTTTCTACTTTGATTCAGTTTTTCCAAATGATAGCAGTTTTCGTAGATAGCTGCCAATACAACCTAAAAGTGTGTGTTTAATTTCTGTACAGTTTTAAAAGCTGCACTTACTAAATGATAAAGGAATCATGAATCTACCACAGCCATCTGTGTACAAAGAATTTACTTTGAGGCTAAAACAATCCCACCTGGTTTTTGCACCAACAGTCCCTTGCTAGTAGCTCACCATTACTGGCTTTCCAAAACTGAGCAGGTGTTGATGTGAGCTTGACCTCTACATGCAACACCCACCTGCTTTTTTCTTTGCTCAGTTGGTTCTGGAAGCTCGTCAGGCAGATGCCCTCACATTCCCAAAATTATGTAGCCATCCAGCAGGCTTGTCCTCAAGTGGCTGTGGCTACAGGAATTTAATATGTTAATAAGCCATTTTAATTAACATAGCTGATATGGGAAACACAGCTGTTGCTGACACTGACTGATTGCCTTTAACTTAATGGAACCATGTGTGCATGTCTACTGTTTTGGTGCTCCAAGCTGAAATCTGATGAGGCAGCACAGACATGTTTTTCTTAATAACCTTGTAACAGTAGGCTGTAATAATATATTTTTTATAACAAATAAAAATAATCTTGTTTTTCAACAGGTATTACTCAGATATTAGTAAGATGCCAGCAATCAGTGACCAGGATATGAACGCCTACTTAGCAGAACAGTCCCGGATGCACATGAATGAGTTCAACACCATGAGTTCTCTCAGTGAGATTTACTCCTACATTGGAAAGTACACTGAGGAGGTATGTAATACTGTTTCTTACACTTCTAGAGAATTCAGTGGCAGTGTTAAAAACTAGTATCTCATTTTTAATTGCAGTTTTTTTCAGACAAATTAAACAGTCTTGAGTTTAAAAAAATCTAATATTTTATTAGAATCTAATGAATACAGTACAATATATTGACTTGGACTGCTGTTAAAGCAACACTGTAACTTTTGACACAAGTAATTTACTAGAGATGGATTTTTCATGTCAGCATACAACACTTGAGATGTTAAGATTTAATCTAAAGGGGTAAATGAGTTCTTGTCTTTACAAGTGCCCATTCTAGTTTGCCGATCAGTTTATCGATCAAAAGTAACAGTGTTGCTTTCACAAAATACTGTAATTTTTTAACAGACAACTCTTGTATTAATTGAATGAAAATAAACTAATTACAATTCATAGTCAGCTATGGGCTCCAGTTCCAGAGTCTTGCTAATCTGACCATTTGACCCGGGTGAGTTGAAGCACCCTGTGAGCAAGTAGGCAGTTACAAAAGATAGATATTAGCATCTTTTTCATGTAATAGTCAAAACTGAAGTAAAAAATGTAATACCCAGATTCCAGATCCTCCGTCAGCGCTCCGCTCACGTACGTCATGTTAAGCAATGAGAACTGTTGCACATCACCGTCGACGTACATCTTCTCTGTCCCTCACTGTCAAAATACAGAGCCAAGCTATTTTTTGCTCCGGTCCAGCCAGGTCAAGATCCACAATTGCGATCGCACCAAACAGGAAAAAGTACGTTGAGAAGATCCGGTTTGTCAAATTGAAATATAGTAATGACAGATCGGTAACTACAAATTAGAGCATAATTCTTATATATTCCCAAAAACTAAGACCATTTAATTAAATTATTCGATGCAATCTATTGGTACTTAAACATATAAGGAAGCAGATTTCTCATCTCTATCAAAATATTTATTTTATACCAAGAGGCTAAAAGTTTAATCAAGTGCACTCTGATAACTTCTTATCGCAGGCATGAATGAAGAGATGCTGAGTTTTGAAGTAGAGAAAAAACATACTTCATACAAGCCAGTTATGGCTTTTTTTAGTTACAAAAATAAAAATATTTGGGCATAAACTGCACATATGGTGGATGCTGATGGGGATTTTATTTAATATGACATGCCATCAGCATCCATCATACGTGGGTCTTATTAATAGGGATAATTAGGACTGTACACAATTGGTTTTTCTACTTCCAAACTCAGCATCTCTTCATCCATGCCGGCTGCTATAACATGTTTCTTTGGAAGTTGTTGTGACTGGATTTGCAGAAACTTTTAAGCCTCTCAGTATAATATAAATATTTTGATCTAGATTACAAAGCTGCTTTCTTGTGTACCAATAGTTTTGGGGAATAATAAGAGTTAAGCTTAAATTTGTAGTTACTGATCTATCGTTAACATATTTTAATTTGACAAATCTGATCTTCTCAACATTCTTTTTCCTGTTTGGTGCGATTTCAATTGGGGATCTTGAACTGGCCGGTTTCCAACGGACCAGAGCGGAGCAAAAAATAGCTTGGTTCTATATTTTGACGGTGAAGGACAGAGAAGACGTAGGTGGACCTTGACAGTTCTCGTTTGATTAACTGACTGTGCGATTGCGCCGCACAACGTACGTGAAATCTGGGGGTAAGAGGGTGTGCCCAACCATTGTTGTCATGGTCACTTAGGTCAGGTAGTAGTGGAGTTGTTCACAGAGACGGTAAATACTGCAAAAGAGAAATAGTGAGTTAAACTTTACTATTAAAATCGTTTGACAACATTTCGCTTTGCATCCAGAAAGCTTTTTCAATTCAGTATGTCAGATATAGCGTTGACATTGAGGCTTTATAGAGTGAACTGAAAACATGCACATTGAACCGAACGGGTTCAATGGAACCGAATGGGCAGTCGTTGGGTTCTTTGTTAGCCTGCAATACCCGTCTCTGAACAGGGAGGTGCTTGCGATGATAGCGGGAAGGAATCAAATGTATCACTGTCCTTTGTCCATAAGGTGTATATGTACGGCCATGCGTTTGTGGAGAGGTTGTTTGGTTTCTCCAATATAAAGATCATAGCACTGAACTGCATACCGTACTCCGCTCATATTTGGTCTGGGGGGTTTGTCTTTAGGATGCACCAGCCTCTGTCTAAGGGTTATGTTTGGAGAAAATCCTTTTGGGTTTCCACAGGTTTGTAGAGCATCTTTGATCTTCCCTGGTGTTGTACGGTTCTGATGACTGAAAGTTTGTGTTCCAGTGGGTGGTGTGAGCAGATTTCTTATACTCTTCAATGTTGTTTTCATCTCCTTCCATGCTCACCAAAAAGTCCAGAAAAGGTTGGTTGTGGTCAACCAAGTTGATGTGAAAGCTTCCACTTCTTTTAGCTGGATTTTGACGAATGTGTGATCCACATATTTAAACCAATGGCTTGGTGGTGTTCCTCTGAAAGCATACAAAGCTCTCTTTTCAATTTCTTCCATTTAAAGGTTGGCTACAATTGGTGACGTGGCAGATGCCATGGCAAAACAATGCTTCTGTCTTTAAAAATTATCCCTGAATTTGAAATATGTTGTGGAAAGACAAAGGTCCAGAGTGAAGGTAGTCCCAAGTGTTGAGGCCTGCAGTGCATCTTCCTTTGTCTGCTGGTAATTGTCTTCAACAAGACAGTGATCTAAACATCAGGACTAATTTCACTTCGGACCAGATCTGTACCCTACTGGACCTTTGTCTTTCCACAACCTATTTTGAGTTCATTCATTTTAACAGACAGAAGCATGGTTGTGCCGTGGGATCTCCCATGTCACCAATTGTAGCCAACCTTTACATGGAAGAAATGGAAAAGAGAGCTTTGGACACTTTCAGAGGAACACCAGCAAGCCATTTTTCTGAACTGTTTGGTGAGCATGGGAGGAGATAGAAACCTCAACATTGAAAAGTATATCCACTCACATAGACCAGTATCTTCTTTTTGACCAACACCACCCACTGGAACACAAACTTCCAGTCATCAGAACCTTACAACACCGGGCCGAGCATGTCCCCACTAAAACAGAAGGGAAGCATAAAGAACAGAAGCACATCAAAGATGATCTTCAAACATGTGGATACCCAAACTGGGTGTTTGTCAAATCAGCAACGGAATCCAAAATACATGCAGCAGAACATAACCATCCCATGTGTCTCCAAATACAAAATCTGAGTACATTTAAAAATAAACAAGACCCTTAGACAGAGGCTAGTGCATCATAAAGACAAAACCCCCAGACCAAATATGAGCGGAGTGAGGAATGTTCTGATCTTTATATTGGAAGAGCAACCTCCTCTGGACAAGACTTGGCTGTAGATATACACCTTATGGACAAAGGACAGTGATACATTTGATTCCTTCCCTCTAAAAACAAACCTTTCAGAGACAGGTATCGGGTATTGCAGGCTAAAAACAACTGCCCATTCCTCTGGTTCAATTTGCATGTTTTCGGTCCACTCTATAAAGCCTCAAACTCAACACTATTTCTGACATTTTGAATTGAAAAGGCTTACTGTATGTGAAGCGAAACGTCTTCAAACCACTATGACCTGGATGACTGAAAAACAAAACATAGTACCTATAGTAATAATGTTCTATGTTTGCATCCCTGTCCTGCAGATTGTGTGTGCACTGGAGCAGGATGATGCAGCAAGGAAACAGAGGCTGGCTTTCAAGCTGGAGCAGGTGGTGGCCTTCATGAGTCTTGAGAGCTGAGGACCGCACTTCCCAGGGTGCACTGGGAAGAGACCCCGTCAGAAACCGAGCTGTGCCTGAGCGAAGACCTGTCCCCATGTTATCCATCATCTGACTTCCACCCTCAGCTTTTCAGAGATTACTTCTTCCTCAACCTTTTTTCTGCTTCCCTCATCAACACAGCTGGATAGACTAGTTCACCTGAATATTTGTGAAGGGTAGTGTGCAGCTGAGGTCAGCGTCTCCTGCAGTGCAGTGTGGGGCGTCCCTCAGCTTCATCACTGGAGGGCTGTATGGGCACCTTCCCCCTGCTGGATGAAAAGAGGAAACAAATGTTTCAAGAATTTACACTGATAGTAAATCTTTGAAAACTATAACCTGAGGTGTCCATATGTTGAACTTTTAAAAATAGAATAGTTAAGATAAAATCATCTGGAGTTCTGTTTCATGTAGATCTAGATTCAATATATGGCATCAAGTGGAAACATCGAGACCGATGACTGCAAGCCAAATGATTGGCTCTGGGGATAATTCATGCAAGAATGGTTCGCCAAGTTTACACTGTACCTTCAAGCAAAGCATACATATCCGTAAAATCTGGGTCGAATCCAGGCAAACCTAGAATGTTTTTTTTTTTGTGTTCTTGAAATGTAGCTCGGGTTGTATCTAAGGACAAGACTGATGGGGTGTGGGGAAGGAATATTGCTCCTCTGAACTTTTCCTCCCTGGAACAAAGCAGAGCATCCTCAGCCTTTAGCTCATTACACATTTTTACCTGCCTAGCATACCTTAAAAGATAGAAAAAAAAAAGCTCATGATTTCTGCTTCCATTTGGCTTCTACAGCTACTGCTAAATTAAGCTATTAGATCAAATACTAGAGCCCCACCCAAGTTGGATCCTCTTTAAAAAGCACACAACCTACTCTGGAAGACAAATACCAGGAGCATTCTCTTCCAACGGTCTATCAAAGCACACACAAACATACACAAATGAAAAAAGCAGCTGCCCAGATACAACCCACCAATCCTAAAGGAGCTAAAGGGAAAAGCTGACTGAGATGCATGGGGTAAAAAACATCTTTACCAGTAAATCAGAATGACTGCTACCTAAAGGGGCTTTGTTGTCTGAGTAGCACCTCTTTTCCAGGATGTTATTGTTTTAGACTTTCATGAGGAGAAATGAAATGAGATGGACTTTGCTGGTCAGCCAAAAACCAAAGGAGCTTGAAATTTTCAAAAATGGTCAAAATGTATTTATAAAGTGCCACTGAGGAACTGACAAAAAAAAACAAAAACCATTGTGACTGGAACTTTAAGAAGCCTGTGTGATTTTTCTGACCTCAGTGTGTCGAGGTGAGAGGCTCCGAGGGCGACATGATCCGATCCTCCCGGTCTCTCCTGCTCTCGGCACACCAGCTGCCCTTTTTGTCTGGCTCCTCGATTAACAGCTTATCTGTTTTGCACAAGCATTGGAGATGGTAGCTAGCTGCATATGGCAAAACTCCAATATCTTGAGGCACTCTTTCTGTCTTAGTGTAGTTGTCCTCAGTGGTGGCAGGGGGTGGCCTTCTCCAAGCCTCAAAGGAAAGAAACAAAATTCTGTTTAAGCATCAAAGACATGAAGAGTAATTACAACTTGTCGGATTTAAGCCGCCAACATGAGAGCGACTGAAAGCGATGATGGAGGCGCCCTCCGCCCTTTCTTTTGCCTTGACAACGTGCCCCATGTGGTGATGTGAATGTGTGAAGACCGCCCTAGGTCCACCTTGGGTCCTTTATCGGCTTTTTAAGCGCATGTAAAACGTAAACCATTTAAGAAACTTATTTAAAAAAAGTGAAAAACAAGAAAACTAAGCCTTGCAATGATGATGTGGATGTGTTCTTTAATCTTTCTTTTGCTTGGAAGAACCGAGGTGGGGAAAAGTGGACTGTTTATGTAAGAAAAACTGCTGTTTAAGGTGGAACCTTTATCTAGTTTGGCCCCCTGCGGAATCTCCTACCCACAGTTTTTGTGAAGCGGTAGTTGCTAAATATTACAGATATTTACCTTTGCATGTTGACCTATTTGGATGGTATGAAATGGAAATGCCTTGCTCAAAGATATGTATACACTTCTGCAACTACTAGGGAGATTTAGGTCGACCATGTCCTTCATTACAGGCCATCGGTGCCTCATGTGTGGTTCAATATTTGGCTAAGAAAACATAAGCCTGTGGGGTTTTTAAGAGTATTCCTGCAGCTGATTATATCTTTGCCTGTTGAGCTGGGACAGAAAAGAATTATACTAACGCAAACCAACCGATCTGGTTCTTTAATTTATCTTAGGTTTTTTTTCTAACTTGAACCTGCTGATATCAATTCAAAGTTTTTCTTCCTATCCTTCCAAGGTTAATCATTTATCAGAAGCAGAGTTAAATATTACGCATTATATATCAGGGCTCCTAGATCTGGTGTTCTGCATCTTTTGGATGTGTCAGATAATCAGGTCATTTGAAGAACTTACTGCTTGCTGAGAAGGTAATTCAGGTGAGGAAGCAGACACATCTAAAAGGTGCATGACACTAGACCCTAACTTTTAAGTAATGAGCTGGATTACCATTAATACTTTTAAAAAGGTTAAGTGGAGTCCCTACAAACATTAGACCCTAATTTTTGCTCTAGAGATGCAATTTGAATGTCCGCCACACTCCACTACGACAGAGGTCTCCCGGTGTCCTGCATGTTTTAGAACAGGCATGTCCAAAGTCGGTCCTCGAGGCCCGCTGTTCTGCAGGTTTTAGCACAAGCCTGTTAATCAGCTATTAATGAAAATTAGCTAGGCTGGAGCAGGGAAGCCTCTAAAACCTGCAGAACAGTGGCCTTCGAGGACTGACTTTGGGCATGTCTGTTTTAGAAGCTTCTCTGACGCAACCAAATCAGATGACTGCAGTTTAGTGAAAACCTCTTATTACAAAAAAATCTAATGCCTGGTTCAGAAGGCAATACTGTAAAATTGTTAGATGGCTTTCAAAACCTCTGGTCCTACAATGTGTGGTGTGCAGCTAAACAAATTTCATGTCAGATGGGAAATCTCACAAAATCAATCAAACGTGGTTGAGCGTTAAGTAAATGTATGCTCTTCTTGGACTAATGTTACCAGGAAAAATGGAACAGGAATTTAATTGCTAAACCAAAATTCACACTAGGATATCAGGACCAGGTGAACAAGAAAGCTTTAACACAAACTGGACACTGGCCCTTGAAGACTGACTTTAGACACCCCTGTTCCAATTAAAACAAGAGTAATTTCAGCCATCCTGGAAGACGTTTACTTTAATTCCACTAGATTCTTGGGAAACACAACAAAATATTTTCAAGGGAGCTCAAAACTTAACATCTAATGGTTAACAGCTCCTTTCACTGTATGCAAAAGTAAAATAAAATAGTCACTAAATCCCCTGTAACACCTCATTGTCTGCCCTCCTGAATCAACAGCAAACATGTCTCTATAGAAAGTATTATCTTTCTAAATACTCTCAGTCGATAGGACATATTTAACTTTCAAAACACATAGCTAAGTATGAGACTCCTTTCTTCAAAGACTGTTACTGGAACCTACTTCTCCTTAGATATGATGCATTCACTGATTAGAGGGGAAATGGCATAAAATCATGAGTTTCTGGCTGGATGGTCAAGCTAAAAACAACCTTTTTCTATTCTCAGATAATGAAAAAGCACAAACAGAGTTCTCGAATGTTATTTGAAAACTGCCTTCTCAGTGCTACTTTGCATCTTTTCTTTTTCCCTGGCTCAACATTTATTCTCCAAAGGTTCTCTGCTTGTAGCCAACTCATTGACAAGAGCACAGATAAAGTTTCCACCTTCAAACATTTTATAGGAATCGAAAATGTCCTCCTAGCTCAGTGTTATCGCAGGTGTTATACCAACATGGTAGAAAATACTTTTACTAGATCATATCTGAAAGATAAAGAGTATCTTATGGAGAGATAAAAACGAAACCCGGGGGATTATGAGGCGAGCTTCTCTAACTTTGTTATAATTAATTGTATACCTGTGTATGTAAATATAATGCATTCCTATTTTGCAGTCAAGAACAAAATACTATTTGTAATATAGAATAAACTTTATTATGAAACAAAAGGCTGACTCGTTTTTCCTCATTTCCTACAATGTATTAATGTTTGGGTTTAATGGATAAGAGCTGCAATTCAATTCTGATCCCTTCAGTGAAAGGAAGGTACATTAATGACAGTTAACATCTAAGGATGCAGCCTACCTTTGGGATGTGTGAGCAGCAGCTGTGTGGTGGCAGGATAAGGACCAGTGATGATCGAAGTCCCCTGTAAAGCACACACAAAAAGACCAAAACATTTTTCAAATTTCCACGATAATCTGTGCAGCTTTTCTCAATCTTATGCTTGAAATGACCAGGTTTACTATTCATAACTCAAATATTTCAGAGTCTGTTCGTTTTTTTACAATCTCTTTACTGGGGCAGGTGTGGTGTGAAGTAATGCATGCACTGTAAAAGAGCACTAAAAAGCTATAATTTAAAGCAAGAACAAGACACCCAGTTCAATAAACACTGTCAAAGTGACTGGTGCTTAAAATACAACTTTCCAAATCAATGACAAAGACATCTTAGACAGTTGCAGTAGATTGTAAAACAACATTTACCTGCACTTTAATAGCAATCAAATATTTAACAACTCTGGACTGTTTAGCAAATAAGAGGAAATGACCAATGCTATTATTATGACTAGCTTTATATAGAATGCAGATCAGTGGTCTGTACCAGTACTAAAATATCAGAAAAATCTGGTATTGATGCATCCCTGTTGCAGCAAAAAAAGGAACGTCACCATCATTGCAAAGACTACCTGCTAAAAGAGACATTTATCTAAACTTTTTGCAGCTTGCTGATCTGATAAAGAAGTCGTGTTTACTGGACAGTGATGGTGCAGTCAAGGTGGCTGCAGGGTATCACTGTTCCACGTAGGACAGTGCTGCCCACTCAATTTTTAAAGGACAGAGAGGGGCTAATGCTCAGAGAGCAGAATTCATGTATAAATTAAACAAAATACCTATTTGGATGTGATTTTGATGAACAGCATTAAAACAGTTACAGCTCAGAAAAGCTGCTTTTGCATGATACAGACCTTTAAGATCAACAGATATCTAATTCTGCGCAAATAAGCATGTAAATTACTTTCTGATGCAAAGATTTAGAATTTCGATTTGACTTTTCTGACCAATAAGAATGCAGTCTTGCAACACTCAAAGGCAGTGCAATTTTCGGAAGCTTTTCACGTTTTAGCTTGATTCCTGTATTCTGTCTGTATAAAACACAACTCGTATAAAAAAGAATATAAATTAAGACAATATATGGATTAGTTTTTAAAAAATCTTTACATGTGAATATATTTATTTTGCATCTCATGTTTAAACACAATTTGACTGTATAGTTGTTTTTAATTATTCATCTTATTTTCTCAGCTGATGAAATTTGACATTTCATCAGCCAAATAAACTACACTTAAAAAAATAATATTTGAAATTACGAGGTGATTATCTCACCCCCATCATTCTATCCACTTGGTTCTTGCCTCCTTCAATCCCCTCTTACTTTATTTTTTCATGAATAACTCTCATATATCCAAACTTGGTGCACAAAAACTCTGTGTTCACAATCACATTGATTAATTATCAAAACTGCTTGTAATTAGCTTTGAAAATATAAAATAAAGAACACTGATCAAACTGAACCAATGCTTCCTTGATTAACAAATATAAATAGATCAACACACCATATCATGGGGCAGCTGCCCATCAACATGAAAGCAATAGGTTGCTCCTCTGCTTCTGTAATGCAACAAGTTACCACCGGCTACTGTAATAATGGTCTACAGTATACACAAGATTTTCTCAATCAAATAATGCTTAAATTGGAGACAACTTCAGTCAAGGACAGCCTATCTAAATCAAGACTGTGTGCGGAAACCTGGTCACCATATTCTTATTGCTTTTAGCCCTAGCACCATATAAAGTACTAACAGAACATAAACAAGTAGGTAAATTTAGCTGAACACCACACCTGCTATTAATTACATTACATTTCCTACAACACACAAAACTAATGATAGAGCAAAGTCATTTTAGCCGACACAACTTTAGCCTAAACTTAAAGAGATCTTACCTTTAAGACAGACCTACATCCACCAAGAGCTACAACATTTCATTTCTATATGGAATGGATTCATTATTTTTTTATTAAATTACATTTCATGGAATATCAGTGCAGAGAGCTTAAAGGTGCTGTTAAGGTTTTCTTGTTGGTTATCTCCACATTAACTGAAAATTACTACAAACTGTGTTGCACTGATACCGATACTAGTAGCGGGCGGGGCATTGATACTGCACTGAAATGTTGGTATTGGTATCAGCGAGTACCAACAAATAGGGCACCGATACCATTTTGAGAGCCAAAAGCCAGGTAGGCAATAAAAAGTTCTACTGGATTCACTTTGTATTAGTCTTTTTCCTAATTCACAAAAGTAGGCAGCACCTTGACAATGTCATAATGGCAATTATTATACATCCAAGTAGTATGCAGTTCTTCATATATACACACACACACATCAATTTCAAACAGATGGTATCAGCCAATACTGCTCAGCCAGGTATCGGTATCAGGGCCAAAAAACGGCATTGGCGCAACACTACTGCAATCCATTCGATTTTCTTTAAATGGATCGTATTTCAAGTATAACCATAAGAATAAAGGGAATATTTTCTCATCTGTGCACCAAGCTCAATTCTTTATCATGACAGATTACTGATAGATAATAGGCAGAAATGTAACTGATTTTGTTTGTCCAACAATTCATCATTTTCATTTAGCCTTTGTCTCGACAACAAGAGATCGCACACATCTGGTCATCTTCTGCTGATGTCAAGATTAAAGCTCTGTCAACGAAATGTTTTCACCATTGCCATAGTTGACAAAACAACACTGCTCACAGGGTTAATTGTGAGCCTTGCAAACATAATAACTCTCTACAAACAAACACGATGGTGTTAGAATTATGCAGTGGATCTGTGTCATAAGGTTTTGTCATGATTCAGTGCTCTAACTGCACAATGATGCCAAACAGACATCAAAACTGAATATGGAATGGCTAACAGCACGGAATTGAATTCAACAATAAAAGAATTATGGAAAATGACTAAAGGACACAAGTTTAAACAAGCTCTAACACTGCAGGTAAGAGTTTTAAACTATTTTTTTCACAAAAATGCAGGAAGTTTCCAATGGCTTAGAAAGACGTAAGGTATCTTTCTAAGTTTGATACTAAAGGTCTGAACACACCGGTTGTGTACGACTTTTTAATCTCCGATCCAATTTTTTGCCATGTCACACTGACTGGGTATAGAGAGGCTGTGATTATAGGCAGGGTGAGCAGATCTGTACTGATCTTTTTCTCTTTTGTCTGTGTGCTATACACAAATTAAAACAATTTCCCACATTTGACTTTGACAGATAATGTAAAGGTTAAAAAAAGAAATAAAAACACTGCCAAACTTTACTAGTATACTGTATGCAGCATCTCAAACCAGAACACAAAGAGTGTTTATATTCTTATATCAAAAACATAATAAGATCTACATCTAAATAAAAGCAAAACACAGCAATACATGCAGAGGGATGGTTTATATGCTGGTTAAGGCAGAGAGGTAATTCCAGAGAGTGATCTGTTAAGTTGATCAAAGTTTTTATTTATTTATTTTTTTCATAAATAGTGGAGAATTGCCTTATTTAGTTTTTTGTGAGGCTCAAAGAGGATCGCTATTTTATCAATTTCCTGTCACCTTGAATTCCTATCATGGGTAAAGTATTCTTTTTTAATGTTTCATTCACTGTTTTTGCACGAGACTGTCCCACTTAGCTACTATATATGTGATGTTTAACTCCAAATGAGTGTTCCTCTGTGTGATTAATAGATTTGATTTAGTATTTCCCACAAAGCGGATGTGTTTTAGTTTTTAACTGTGTCACTCTTCCCGACAGACCCATGAAATTGCCACTGAATTGCTGCGTAGTTGGAAAATATACCTTGGATCTATCTCAGTCAGAGCTACATAGCACCCTTGCGTAAAATCGTGTCTGGTGTGATCATCTCTATTGACTTTCAATGGGTGCTAAACGCCACAACCTCGTTCAACAGGATTTTCTGTCGGATTGGACGCTAAATCAGATTTGGTGTGTTCTGGCATTAAAACAATAACCACAACACAGATGTATGAATATCTCTGATCATATATGGATGAAAATGAAAACATTTTAAAACAACTTGTGGGAAGACAATTTTGAAAGTCAGTAGACTTGATATTAATGAACTTTTAAAAGTTTTTTTATGAATAGTATTAAATTGAAATAGTAGCACAACATTACCGTTACATTTGTGTCACATTCGTGCAAATGTTACTCTTAGTGGTGTGCTGATCGATCCGCAACTTTTCATGAAAAAGTAAGTGATCGATGATGATCTTTTGTTACCGATCACAAAAACCAATCATCTGTAACTCTTAATTTTCAGCCTGTAGAGGCTCCGCCTGCAGCGTGTCTCCCCCTTTGCTTCACACTGCACAGCGCCGTAGCAAATCCTAGGCACTGTCATGTGGAACTTTTATGCTTTGAGAGTAATGTAAAGTTTGTGTCTTGCAATGGCAACATTCCTCAGACGTGAAGCAAGTCAAAATGCATCAATGCAACAAACACAGTGTGACATTTGAAAATAAGCATTTGATGAACTATGACAAGATATCGAAGCGCACTGCAGAAAAAAAAAAAAAGACTACAAATTGTCTACACTCTCCTCCCTGAGCATAGTGGTTAAAAAAGGCAAAATAATTTGAATGCAACCAGCGTTTGACTTTGACTGTTTCTTTTTTACTTGACATTGGTGTAGCAGTTATATCATTCCTACCTAATTAAAAAATGTACAGCCAGTCCTTGCGATCATCAGTGATAGGAATCAACTGCCCTTACAGTCCTCGGTATGGGGATTGGTGGCAAAAATCCTGATGGGAGCTACCCTAGCTACTTTTTAACTTCTGGGATCTGTTTAAAACAAACAGAAACGCATTTCATTGGAATGAAGGAATAAATCTAAATTTGATCTCCTAGGGCTACTCTCTTAAGAGCCACATTTAAAAGATCCAGACTATCTTAATAAGGCATTTGATGTCTCCTTTTAAACTAGGTTATTGTGACCTTGATAATCTGCATTACTGCTGAAAATGTACTAAACGTTTTGAATACATAATGAATTCCTCAAGGTAAACACTGGCTATAACAGCGTTAAACTGTAAACTGCACCAAAAATATATGTTTAATCTTAATTACATCTGCACTACTCCGCCCAGCACATGAAAGGAAGTTAAAATAATAATTTTAATTCACTGTTATCTTTCAAAACACACAAGTATGTCCAACCTGAACTGAAAAAAAATAAATCTAAATAAGTCTTTTGAGACGATTTACATTTAATATAAAAAAATATCTTTTTTTTTTTTATCTTATTTTAAGAATACAAATACTCATTCCATTGGCAAATCATATTATTTGCCTACTCAAATTATGGGTAAATACACTTAATTTAAGATTTTTTTCTTATTTTTGATCATTTTTGCAGTGTGTATAATAATCTTGTACAAATACCACCCTATACTTAGCTTCCCTTGGGTCAAACAGGATGGAAAAACAATGGAAAAAGTCAAAAGTTAGCAGCAGAATTGACAAATAACAGAATAAGGAGAACATTAAAGAAAAAGAGGGCATGGGGGTTGTGAGGTGCAGAAAACAGAGTGACAACTTGCTGGATGGGTAAATATAGACAAGTCTCCAGCAGTCCAACAGCCTGAGTGGTTTGAACGGGGATGAGAGATTGAATTGGCCCAGAGTCACCCTCCATATACCAACCAGTGAACTGGGAGTAATGGGTGAAAAATAGGAGGAAGGAAGGTGGGAGAACATAGAGGAGGTGAATTAGCAAAAGGAGGAAGGCCTGGTGAGTTCTACCCTCATTTTCTGACTAGTGAGCTGGGAATAATGGAAGAGACACGAGAGGCACCTCAGAGGGGTGGTGGGTGGAAAGGGGTTGGATAGAGGGGGGAGGATGATAGAGAGGCAAGTATGATTGCTTTGCACCAGGGTGGCTTTCCACACTCCCATCATCATGACAGCCCTTTAACCCCAAACCCCCTACACTGCCAATGAAACCCTACAGCCAACAATAATGTGACTGTGAAGTTTAAAATGCAAAGTTTGATGGGCTGCTTTCTTCAAGTTGAAGTGATGAATGAGGACGGAGCTTAGCACAGGATGATCAACAAGGCTGAACTCATTGCTTTCAAGATTTCAGCCTAAATTTATTAATAGTTTGAAAGACTCATCTTCAAGAAAAAAACTGTCAACACAGCAGCACAAAGACAAATATCACTCCATCTGCTGCTGTATTAAAGTTCTCCAGGAAGGAAAATAATTTGATGACAAAACAACATGAGGAAATGAAGAATCCACAGCAGTTTGCTGTTAACATTATGCCATGTTGACGTATGGAGACGGCAGAAGCAAATTTCATGTCCATCATTTACAATGGGATTGCTTATCGCTTTCTTTGAGCTTAAAAACACTTCATGCTTATTAATGGTTGGGACTGGCTAATGGCAGTAGCTTGTCAGATGTTTGTGATGCATCTTTCCTTTTGGATTTCAAAAGAGTGGGGGGGGGGTTCAGAGGTGTCAAGCGATTGAAGGTGCAAAGAGCTTCAATCTATATTTTAGCATTTCACTCTTTGCCTTTTTTATACATAAAGGGGTCTGAGAATTGTAAAAGGAAATATGGTATGAGCTGAATATGGAAGATGAAGGTTTTTAAACTAATCCACTTCTATTGCAAATGTGTTTATACCTTTTAAGTTTTTTTACACATAATATGTGTTATGTAATAGACAAAAATCTAAGTTAAGCCTAGCTGGGCGGAGGGAGACATGGCTGTTGTTGACCTCGCTGTCTGAATGACGGCGCGCACTGATACGAACAGAGAGAAAATAGGACCAATTGATAACGACGTGTGACTTTTTCCACTACAATGTTTTTGGGATGCAAAAATATCACTCTTTTGAACACATAATGTTTTGGGAAGAGAAAAGTTTTATTTCGCTGTTCCTAAAAACCTGCCGGACTACTTTCGGCTTGACCAAAACTGGACGATAACTCTGCTCACAGGACGCTGCCAGGGGTAAGTCAGTGTGATTGCATGCCACTGGTGATGGGGATGCCATACAGATTCATGTCAAAAATACCGAACTATCCCTTTAATATCCAAAGATCAAAGTTCTATGTTTGTATTTTCAAAATACCTTCAAACCAAGACTATAACTGGGAAATGTTTGTATATTAGCATGCCTTAACCAAAATACTTACTTTGAAGCAGAGGCTATTTGATTCTCTTACAGCTGAGCTGAAAGGAAGTGGCAAGGATGCAAAGTAGGAATGATGAAAAGAGAGAGGAGGAGGAAATTCTAAGCATCTCTTTTATAAGGTGTCGACCTCCCGGTCCATTCTCCCCTCACTCATGAACAGGACCCCAAAATACTTGAACTCATCCACTTGAGGCAGCACGAACCTGGAAAGGACAAGCCACCTATTTTCGGTCGAAAACCTGGGCCTCTGACTTTCAGCTCCTGCAGTTAGCAGCCCAAATGAAAGTCATTTGGGCTGCTAACTGCCCAAATGCATGCTGTAGGTCTTGGCAGGAGGGAACCAGCAGAACCAGGTTCAACAATCACCAGGATTCTCCTCTCCAGCACCCTGGCACAGGCCTTCCCAGGGAGGCTGAGAAGTGTGATCCCACTTTAATTGGAGCACACCCTCCGGTCCCCCTTCTTAAGCAGGGGAACTACCAACCCGGTTTTCCAATTCAGGGGGAATGTCCTCAAGGCGTGTCAGCCACAATAGCCCAAGAGCATCCAGAGCTCTATGTTACTCAGGGTGAATCTAATCCACCACTGAAACCTTGCCACCAGTCCCAATTATCTGTCTTTTCTTCCACCACAGAAGGAATGTCAGCCGGATTAAGGAGTTCCTCAAAGTATTTATTCCACGGTCCAACAATGGTCCTGGTGAAGACAGAACTGTGTAAAAGGCCAAGGTCTCAATTTACCGGCCCATCTATGTTCCTACCCCTTACCTATGGTCTTAAAATCTGGATCCTGACTGAAAGACAGAGCCCGGATAGAGGGAGCCAAAATTAGCTTTCTCCACAGGGTGGCTGGGCACTCCCTTAGATATAGGGTGAGGAGCTTAGTCATTCAGGAGAGGCTTGGAGTACAGCTGCTTCTCCTACCCATTGAGAAGAGTCAGCTGCGGTGGCTTGGACATTTTTTTTTGGATGCCTCCTGGACCTCTTCCTTGGGAGGTGTTTCAGAAAGAGTCATTGCATATCTCCAACTCCATGAGTATTTTTTCCAAGGCCTTCTGACCATTCGAGCAAACAGTGTGTTTTTCAAATTAGAGTTAGAGGATTTTTTTGCGTCCAGTTTTGCCAGTATATTTTAGCTCTGGGAATTGATGTCCGGGAGTTTCATAATAGCTCAACAGATTTGTTTTCATAAGTAGACCATTATGGTTGTTGACATGGAATTCTGCTTGGTAATTATTAGTGCTGTCAAAATTATCGCGTTATTAACGCGTTAACGCGAGGTCATTTTAACGGCGATAATTTTTTTAACGTGAGATTAACGCTATGTGGTTTTATGGTACAATTTTCCAAGTACATCCTGCTGCAGCCTGCGAGAAGGCGGGGCTATTTTCCCCCAGTCTATGCATTTCTCATAGGCTTCCAGAGCGGAGCTCCTCAAGGGAAAAAGACGCTCATACACTGGGTAGCGCTAGTGCCTTTTCTTTAAGCCCCACCACCAACAAACAAGTCGAGTGTCTGGTAACTAGTAGCAACCTGAAATACGCTGAGAAAACAGATTACTGAGGTGAAATGAAATCTGCTACGGCACTACCGCTGTCTGTGTACGCCACAGGTCGGTATCGCGTGTGTGGGTGGGTGTGTCTGTGTGTGGGTGAGTGGGTGTGTGTGTGTTCTCATTTTTGTTAAGAGGCTGAAAACTAACTTTCTAGAGCATAGACTACCTTCATCTAGTGATGTCGGTCTATTGATTTTGATGTATTGATTGAAAATTGTTCATTATTACCTTGGTTAATTAACATCTAATGTTAACTCTACTACATTTTATAGCAGTAGGGTAAAATGCTTGTCTTTGTTCAAAAGACTGTATTAACTGTAAAGACTGTCTTTTACATCAGCCTGTTTTCAGGGCCTTTTTTTTGGCTACATATTTGTTATTTTTTGCTACATGCCTCCCCATCTCCTTGCCATATGTTTCTATGGCATAAATCAGTATCTGTGACCTGTTTTCATTTTAAAAAAAGAACATTGGCACAAACCTAGCCTGTATGTATTTTTTTGTATGTCATCGAGAGTATTTAAATGATTTTCAATCAGCAAAAAAATGTGCGATTAAAATGCGATTAATCGCGAGTTAACTCAGGCATTGATGCGATTAATCGCGATTAAAAAATTTAATCGATTGACAGCACTAGTAATTATATATAAAACTTTATTAGAAAGAGCTTAGGGAATCTGCAACAGACAGAAAGATGAAAAGAGAGGTAGGAGAGAAGGGTGATTAAGAATTAAGGGGAGAGAGAAAAGAGAGAAACAAAAAATATGAAACAACACAAAAAAACATAGAACACAAAAAAATAACACAACACAATTTCCACAAAAAGAGAAACTATCCAACAGGCCATGGTGCTGGTGCCCCATGGGGCCGCAGCCCAAGAGAAAGCCCAGGGGGTGCAACACCCACAAATGAAGACTCCACAGGGCCAGGAGTCCCATGCTCGACCCAGCAGCCACCTGTAATGTGACAGTGCCCACCGTAGGACCCGACCATAATGAGAACAATAAACACACCAGCGGACAGAAGCACCCCTCAATGGCAGGGAGGACCACACTATGTTGATGCCACCACTTTCATATTGTCTGTGATGCATCCAGGATCATCTGAGTGCTTGTTTAGCAGATTGAATTTAAACCAAAATGTATTTATTTTGCTAATTTGATCAAAAAAGTAGTTATATTTGCTAATATATGACCAGACTTATGGCAAAGGACAAATTGCATTTTTTTACCCTCTTCCTTAAGGTTTACACTAATAATGGACTTGATGACAGATTTTACCAACTCCAGAGTAACTTTAGGCCTCTTGGCTTCCGTGTTAATGGTGTATTCCATAATCATTCAAACTTGAATATAACAAGTGTGAGTGAAATAAATCCCACAGTAAATGCGTTCCAGTTTTCTTGGAAGCTTGTATACCCTTGTATTATCCATGGGCATTATGGCCACTGTTACAACCATTACAATGACAAACACACAATTTTATGCTGTTGTATATGTATTTAAACAGCACAGTACCGGGATGGTTCTGGTTCAGCAGCACCAAATTCCTGGGGGTGCACATCACAGACACACCTCATGACCTCCTCTCAACCTTCTACAGAAGCACCAAAGAGAGCGTTCTGACCAGCTGGTTCACTGTGTGGAGCAGAGGCTGCAGCACTTCAGACATAAAAGGCATTTCATCCCAACGTTGCATGTCCTGAGCCCGTAACATTATCAATGACCCCTCACACCGAGACCATGGACTGTTCTCCCTGCTGCCATCTGGAAAGAGGCTTCGCAGCATTCAATGCAGGTCCAGCAGATTCCGAAACATCTTCTTGTCCACCACCATCAAACAGCTGAAAAAACTCTAAATCATGTCACATACAACATCAAACTGATCATATCAATGGGGAGGGGGGGGGGGGGGGGGGGGGGGGGCCTTTTGCACCAGGTTTTTTCTCCCACAATGTTTACATCCGAACACTGCTGCACTTTAACAAATGGAAATGTCATGAGAGCTGGACAAAACGAAATTTCTCTTTGTATATACTGTAATGATTCTGTGTTTTGTTTTATTGGGGTCCATATGGTTATGTGTTTTCTGTTCCCTTCCTTGTGTGTTTCCTTTGCCTGACTCTGCTGGCTCCTGCTCTCATGCGATAGGCCTGTTGGTTCGCATGGGGGGGGAAGCTGGGAGAGCAGCGGTTCCAGGACCGGAAGTGTTAAGCAGGTTGAGAAGGCTAACTGAAGGGCTATCTTTGTTGGGGCTTATGCTAGCCATGTTGTGAGGGGCGTGAGCTGTGGCCTCAGAAATAACAGCTCGTTTTGCTTAATAAACCTGTTGACGGCAATAGCTCGGTGTAACTGGCATCATTACACTGGTGTCAGAAGTAAACCATACGTGACCGGAACTACGGGACTGTGAGTTGTTTCTGCGCGCTAGCACCGTTAGCCGCTACGTTAGCGTCATGGACGGCGCGTTTTCCAACATAGGACTCAAGACAGAAGGGGAAGAAGAAGGTGAGGCTTGGAACGCAGAGCTGCAAAGGCTGGATAGGGCAAGAGCTTCTCTGCGTGGTTTCACAGTCGGGATGGCTGCTGAAGCGGGCCTGGCTGCCGGCGGGAAACCGCGGCCTGCAACGCTGTCGGCTCCGGCGGAGGACTACGCCGGATATTATGGCGGGGGCGGCGGAAATAACGACGGCGGCGAACATAACATTGCTGTACCGCTGAAAACGCCCAAGTACACCGGTAGGTCGAACTGGGAGGCCTTCCATGCGCAGTTTGAACTACTGGCTCAGGCAGGAAGATGGACATTAGAGCATAAAGCTTTGCAGCTAGCCCTCTGCTTACAAGATGATGCACTGGATTGCCTATTGCTGTTGGGGTCGGAGGACAGGAAGGACTACAATGCTTTGGTTGGAGCACTAAAGAGGCGGTTTGGACAATGTGTACAGCCTGACGTCTTTAAAAATAAACTGTCCACCAGGAACAGGCTGGCAGGTGAGCCTCTGCGAGTGTTAGCTAATGACATTGAGAGCCTTACACGCAGAGCGTATGCACACATGCCCTCAAGTGTACAGAATGAACTGGCAAAGGATCAGTTTATTAGAGCTCTGTCTCCCCCGGAGCTACGGATGCAGGTTCAGCTCATACACCCAGCCTCCCTACAGGATGCGCTAGATTTAGCAATTGAGAGGGAGTGCCTCTGTGGAGCAGCAGCAGGAGGTGATCAGAGCGGACAACCTCCAGCTTGCAGGGCTGCAAAACAGACACAACTGGACCAGGAGAAGCCTGCGTGGGTTTCAGAACTAACTGAGCTGGTTCGAGCAGTCTCCCTGCAGTCAGCACAGGGCTCATCTGCAACCCCTGCCCTGTGTTGGGGCTGTGGTCAACCGGGACATCTCCTCAGACGGTGTCCTAAAGCATCCAGGAAGCAGGGAAACGACACAGGGGCCGCAGAGGGGAGGCGTCGCGGACCCCAGCTGTAGCCTCCACGTCTGAATCACCGTCTGACAGCCTCCAACAGCGCGGTCAGGGAACCCAGGCTCCAACGGCCGCAGGACTGGATGACTGCCACAGGGGGGTGGCCGTGGTTCCAGTGGTTGGCCGCACATGTGCCGGCGACTATTGCTACGTCCCCGTCACGGTGGAAGGAGTCTCCTGCACTGCTCTGATTGACACTGGGTCCACAGTAACACTGGTGAGGCCCGATGTAGTGTCGGACTGGGCCCGGATTCAGCCCACTACGGTACAGCTGCGCACAGTTACGGGGGACATGGCACCTATGTTAGGGAGGGGGGCATTGACTGTGACTGTGGGGGGCAGATCCATCACCCATCCAGTGTGGGTAGCAGAGGTGCAAGACAGATGTATCTTGGGGCTGGATTTCTTAAGGGCTGCAGGGTGCCAGCTGGACTTGGGAGGGGGGACATGGAAGTTTAAGGAAGGGCCCCTAATCCAGCTCGGTTCCACAGTCCCAGATCCAGTCTCACTGGGGCCTACAGCCTGTCAGTCAATGCTTCAGGGTGCAACAGATAATGCATCACTGGACGTGGTGCGGAAGATCTGGGCAGAGAACTGTAGGGGTTTGGATACCCAACAACAGAAGCAACTGTGGCAGCTGCTCGTGGACTTTAAAGACAGTTTTGCCTTAAACGATGACCAGGTGGGGCGGACTCAGCTAGTGGAGCATGACATCTTGACGGGGGACGCCCCACCAATTAAATGTCGGCCCCGTCGTCTCCCCCTGGCCCGGCAAGACGCATGTGACAAGGCCGTGTTAAGTTTGTTGCAAACGGGCATTATTGAGCCGTCTGAGAGCCCCTGGGCAGCGGCTGTAGTCATGGTGCCCAAAAAGAACGGGGAGTGGCGCCTTTGTGTGGACTACAGGCCGCTGAACGGGGTGACAAAAAAAGACTCGTACCCGTTGCCTAGGGTGGATGAGTCGCTGGATCTGGTGTCTGGTTCCAGCTGGTTTTCCTCCCTGGATCTCCGCAGCGGCTATTATCAGGTTCCCCTCTCAGAGGGTGCCCGACCAAAGACTGCTTTTTGTACGGGGCGGGGACTCTGGCAGTTCAAAGTCCTCTCATTCGGACTGTGTAACGCACCAGCCACCTTTTCCAGGTTGATGGACCGGGTGTTGGCTGACATTCCCCGCCAAGAATGTCTAGTATATCTGGATGATATACTGGTCCACGGCACCTCTTTTGCAGCAGCCTTGGGCTCCCTTCGTCCGGTGCTGGAAAGAATTAGAGCCGCAGGCCTGAAGCTCCACCCAGATAAATGTCATTTCATGCAGCAGGAGGTGACATTTCTGGGCCACCAGATTGGGAGGGAGGGCATCAGCACCATGGTAGAGAAAGTGAAGATGGTGACAGATTGGCCTATTCCCACTACGCAGAGGGATCTTAAGAGTTTCCTGGGGTTAGCCTCTTATTACAGGAGGTTCGTGCGGGGATTTGCTAGCATAGCAGCCCCACTTTTCCAACTCCTCCAGAAGAACCAGGAGTATGCGTGGATAGAACAGTGCCAGGGGGCATTCGACTGCCTGCGGCAGGCTCTGACTGGAGCCCCAGTACTCGCTCGAGCCGACCCCACCCTCCCCTTCATTCTCGACACCGATGCAAGTGGATTGGGGGTTGGGGGCGTCCTCGCCCAGGTGAGCCCCGAAGGAGAAAGAGTGGTGGGTTACTTCAGCAGGGCCTTTAACAAGGCAGAAAAACGTTACTGTGTTACAAGGCGGGAGCTGCTGGCGGTGATACTTTCGCTGCGGCATTTTAAGTACTACCTCTGCGGCCTGCCTTTCACTTTAAGGACCGATCACTCTGCTCTCCAGTGGCTGATGTCCTTTAAAGAACCCGAAGGCCAAGTGGCCCGGTGGCTGGAAGAGCTGCAAACCTTCAATTTTACGGTTGTCCATAGGGCTGGAACTAAGCATGCTAATGCTGACGCTCTCTCCAGGCGGCCCTGCGCTATGGAGGGATGCAGTTACTGTGACCGGAGGGAGAGGTTGGAGGAGGAGCAGCTGAACCTGAGCCAGCCAGTATCGTGTCAGAGTGACTTGGTTTCCTGCAGAGAGCTGCAGGCTGTGGACACCGATACCTGGAGGCAGCAGCAGGACCAGGATCCCGACATCCAGCCCGTGGTGCAGTGGTTGGAGAGACAGGTAAAGCCGCCATGGGAGGAGGTTGCCGGGCTTTCGCTAGCAACCAAAGGCCTGTGGTCCAAGTTTGAGGTGCTGCGCCTGGAGGAGGGGGTGCTGCAGAGGGCATGGAAGGAGCCTGCCACAGGAGAGGAGAGATGGCAGATCGTAGTCCCCAAAGGCCTGCAGGAGGTTGTCCTGCAAGCGATGCACGGAACCGCAGGGTCTGGACATTTTGGGGTCACAAAGACTCTCCGCCGCCTCCGGCAGGGTTTTTACTGGGGTCGGTGCAGGAGGGATGTAGAGGACTTCTGTCGTCGCTGTGACCCCTGCACAGCCCGGAAGGGACCACCAGGCCAGTCACATGCCCAGCTGCAACAGTTCGTGGTAGGGGCCCCTATGGAGAGGGTGGCGGTGGACGTCATGGGCCCACTGCCACGCTCTGACAGGGGAAACTGCTATGTTCTGTCGGCTATTGACTATTTTACAAAATGGCCAGAGGCCTATGCCATCCCCGACCAGGAAGCAGAGACAGTGGCAGATGCCTTGGTAGGAGGGTTGATTAGCAGGTTTGGGGTACTGGACATTATTCACAGTGACTAGGGCAGAAATTTTGAGTCACGGGTGTTTTCTGTCATGTGCAGCTGTCTTGGCATTCAGAAAACAAGGACGACACCACTACGTCCCCAGAGTGACGGACTGGTGGAAAGACTCCACCGCACCTTGGGACAGCAACTGGCCATTCTCACAGCGGAGCATCAGCGGGACTGGGACCAGCACCTCCCACTGGTGCTAATGGCATGCCGCTCCGCTGTGCAGGACTCCACAGCCTGCACACCATCGCTCCTCATGTTGGGGAGGGAGCTGCGCACGCCAGCTGACCTATCTTTCGGGCGCCCCCCGGATGCGCCTGCTGCTCCAGCTGGTCCTGAGTATGCCAGAAAGATCCAGGACAGGTTGGAGACGGCACACGCGTTCGCTCGGAGGCAGCAGGAGGAAGCTGGTGTGCGCCAAAAAAGGAATTATGATGTGAGGGCGAAGGGCCGACACTTTACCCCAGGGGAACTGGTCTGGGTTTACAACCCCCAGAGGAAGAAGGGCCGCTGTCCAAAGTTGGACAGTAAGTGGGTTGGTCCCTGCCGGGTGTTGGAGCGTATGGGGGAGGTCGTCTACAGGGTGCAGATGTCCCTGAACAGGAGGAAACTAACGCTGCACAGAGACAGACTGGCCCCCTATCGAGGCGGGGCTGCTCCACAGGCCTTGGGAAACCATCAGTTGGGGGTGGCAGTGTCGCCACCAGCCTCCAAAGAAGCCACACAGCTGCTGCCGAGTGACGTCCCTGCGGTGCAGTCTGAAACATCGCAGGGGGGCCGCCTACGGCGGGCTAGAAGGGCCCCAAGACGGTTCGATGATTTTGTTTGTTCCCTCGTGGGCGAGGAACTCTGTAGTGGGGGGGTAGTGTAATGATTCTGTGTTTTGTTTTATTGGGGTCCATATGGTTATGTGTTTTCTGTTCCCTTCCTTGTGTGTTTCCTTTGCCTGACTCTGCTGGCTCCTGCTCTCATGCGATAGGCCTGTTGGTTCGCATGGGGGGGGAAGCTGGGAGAGCAGCGGTTCCAGGACCGGAAGTGTTAAGCAGGTTGAGAAGGCTAACTGAAGGGCTATCTTTGTTGGGGCTTATGCTAGCCATGTTGTGAGGGGCGTGAGCTGTGGCCTCAGAAATAACAGCTCGTTTTGCTTAATAAACCTGTTGACGGCAATAGCTCGGTGTAACTGGCATCATTACAATACTCTATGTATACAGAATTGCAATAAATGTTTTTTAAGTCTAAGTTTAAATTTACGGTTTGGAAGTTGGAAATTCCAACTTATGAGGACAAATAGAACATCACAATTCTCATCTATTTAGTTTAGATGGATGTTATAAACCGCATGCATTGACACCGCTTCATATCTTGTGAAAAGACTTACAGTAATAAAACATCTTTGATTTAGAAATAAATCCTTCGATTGAGGTTCTTCGTGCAGCTTTCATCAAAACTGAATGCTAGACATGCAGGATGGATGAATTGATGACAGCAGTTCAGGCTGGACACTCTGTGAAGTGTCTAATTTCTACCATGGACTGAGTTATTGACAACTGCAATCACAAGCAGATGGAAGCAATTTTCTGATATATTGCTGCATTTTCCTCCGTCTGTTCAGTTCCCATAAACATTTGTGTTGCAAGAGGAAGAAAAGCAGAACCACAATGTTAGCGCCAGAAAAAAAGATTAGACTCTACAGATGGAAGAGGAAGATACAAATCTGTCTACCATTTTATCAACATGACTAAAATATAAATTAACCTGCTGTGTCATACTATTACAATTACTGAATATTACCAAGAACAATGTAATACTAGCACATAGAATTAATCTCCTTTTTCTACTGTTTGACATGCTAATAAAAGGTAAAACGGTGTAAGAAGACTTCTATTGATAAAGAAATTATGTTTGAAAAGGTAATGATTAAAACATCATGGGATGACCTTGAATATAAAAGATTTAAGAGATCAGATACATCCAGTTATGCTAAACAGCATCTCCGCTTCCCTTACACATACATTAAGCCTCTTCTTTATGGTCTCAACACATCTTTCCTCCTGTTCCACTTCCCGATCAATAACAACCATGCAGCTCCTTCTAAGCTGCACATTTGCTCCCTGGGCTCCAGTGCCAAATGTTCTCACCGAAACACAAATTACCAAAGCAGCGTGAGCCTATACAACACAGCAAATTGATTATCTGGTTGTGGAGATCATAGAATTTATTTTTACTTCATTGTCTGCTTACATGTCCGACACATTCCTCCTGCTGGTAATAGATTATTGCTGTGCAACAGATGGGTACAATTCAAAGATTCCCATTAACATGGAAATATCTATAAGCTACAACGGCAATGGACATTTAGCTCTCAGTTCAGTTCAAGGGTGTAACTTTGTGTTGAAAGTTGGTGGGGACGGCTCATAAGGAAAGGGAGCTACCTGCGCGAAAAGGATAAAGCCAAAAAAATGTGAATAACATTTATCAATTTAATGCTTACAGTTGAAAACATAACTGTTGCAATATTCACTTATATATTTTGTGCAAAAAATATCACATAAATCTAAACAGACAGTACAAATCAATGAAATCAAATAAATATATCAATTTTGTAGAACATTTATTGTTGGTCATTTTTAGGTCACTTTTTAAAATTATTTTACTTTTAAACCAGGACTCGGACAAGATCTTATGGGGCCTTAAGCAGAATATGATTAAGCAACTCCGTCTTTCTGTCAAGAACATCCACCAGCAGGGTATCCAGGGGGGGATTTACCATTAGGCAATACTAGGCAGTTGCCTAGTATTGCCTAATGGTAAAGGAATACAACTATTCCTTATTTGTGCACATTAATTATGTTTTTGATAAAAATCCTTTGGCTAAAATGCCATCAGAACGCTGATAAATAGAGAGGAAAAAGGGACAAGAAGAGAGGGACAAAACCTAGAACAGATAATGGATGTCTATTCTATTAACATTTCTCTATCTGTAGAATGGGTCTGTTTTATGGGTTTTCTTCTCAGGGGGCCCCCTGTCTGTCTTTGCCTAGGGCCCCAAATTTCCTAAATCCGCCCCTGAGGGTATCAATACTGATTTGATAGAATCTGGGAGAGCGGACCATGTTCAACCATCCATTTTCTTTAACCTTATCCCTCAGTGGGATCAGGAGGTGCTGGTGCATATCTCTAGCCACGTTCTGGGTGAGAGGTGGGATCACCCTGGACAGGTCACCAGTCTGTCGCAGAATGTTCAACCAGCTTAAAAGTGATCGGTAATCAGATTTATTATTTGCACTTTTACTAAGTGAACTTTCTAACTCCCTTAAATCGGAAATTCCAATGCCAAAATTGTTTATATCTTTTATCTTTGGACCCCCTGCAGAGTGACGTCACACCTGCAAGATCCTATCCTTACCTCCCTGCTAGATTGCAAAAAGCAGCTTGCTCATGAGTTGTCAACATAACACGCTAAATCTTAAATGTACGTGTACATATAAAAGAAAAAGGGGCGCAGTGCTTGCTACTGAATGGCAACACTATGACAACTATATAACAAGGCCAGGAATAAGTTTTAAGTGAAGCCGGGATTAAAACAGTAGCTACAAGAAGCTTCAAATAAAAGGTGTTGGAGGAGCGGCATGAATGTGGTTTTAATCAGATATACACAGCACCGTAAGCAAAATACGTGTACAAAATATTGGTGGGGACTGTCCCCCTACCGGTCAAGATTGGTGGGGACATGTCCACACCAGTCCTTAAGTAAGTTACGCCTATGGTTCAGTTACTGTTTTGATGTCAGAAATAAACCCAGGAACATGCCAAAAATTCAGACTTTCAAGTATTTTTGCAGCAACTTTTTGATTTCTAAAATATTCTAAAAAGTTACAAAGTGTATGCAGTTATAATCGACATGGATGTTATTAATGTTGCATGTTATTCAGATGCAGTCTGTTTGCATGTACAGATTAGGCAACTTCACCAGTTTTTCCAAAAGTGGACTAACTGGATACACAAGTTTCAATTTATTGTATAATTTCTCTTCTATAAAAACAATCAATAATACATGGCGTTTAAATGTCTCTGAGCAAATTTCCAGCTCAACCTTAATCCTTAGACATCAACAAGATTATCTGAAATACTTGCCATTCTTCTTATACTTCATTTTAACTGGTCATGAACAGACCTGGTTGTCTATGTGGATAGCACAATTCAGTACAAGGACAATTCCAAGTGCTTTACATGAAATTGAACAAAAATAAAAGCAGAATGAAAACAAATAGACTGGTCTGGGAGGTTGATACACTGACAACAAACAAGTTTTGTATTGAGGTGCTGATCCATTCAGTGATTTATAGACTAATAGAAGGATTTTAAAGAATATTCTCTGAGCCACAGGGAGCCAGTGGAAGGACTTCAGACCAGGACTGATGTGCTCTACTTTCTTAGTTCTATTGAAAACACTGGCAGCAGACTTTTGGATCAGCTGCAATTCTGCCAAACAGTTCTTCCAGAACTGTCAAACATTATGGTAAAACCCAGAGATGGTGATGTCTTGCGGTAAATGAGTGAATTTCTTAATTAACTTCCAATTCAACAGCTAGATTGTTGTAAAACAGATTAAATTAGTTGTTCTGATGAGACGATGGTCCCTTGCTCACATCAAAAGTGTCTTAGTTAAGATACTTTAGACTACCCTTTAGACATACCCTCTCTATACATTTAATTCCTAATCTATTCTGATGATCAACTTCCTATTAACTGTGAGTCACAGTTCAGGTTCACAGCAATTGTTCTCAACCCATCCGAGCCAAACAACAGCACCTTGGTTAAATGTGACTGCAGAATGTGCAGTGACATTAAGGAGTGACTTTGGTCTTTAGAATCCAATTTCCCATCGATCAAATCACCACCAATTCTGAAGAACTTATTTTTTTATACCTTTCTGTAATAGATGATTAAACTAACCCTGACTGTATTGTATTGTATTGTTTAAGACTGGAACATTGGCCTCTGATTACCGCTAGCATACAGCATACAGTAGTGCTCAGTTATTTCTCATGTGTCACATTTCTTCTGACCCAGTTTTCTGTTTATCAATACCTAAGTCACTATTTTCTGTGGTTGCTGTTTTCCAAAGTAAGATGCACCATGAAGCCAACGTTAAAAGTTAAGTGCTTCAACTCTGTTACCGATGTCAGTGACAACAAGTTTAAAAAATAAAAAATGTTTATGGTAATTTTGGCTGTCACTTAGAAACCTCATCTACTTTGGTTTGAAACAAAATTAACTTATTACCCTACCACAACCTATCGATGTGCATGTTGTTCTCATTATCCTTCATTGCTTCTCAACTTTATGTATCAGACTTTACAGCTGTACTCTTTATGTACATAAATACAATCTTGACTTATGTTGCCAGCAATATTTCGAAGCACGGAAAAATATTTATCCTTAACATTTCCTGTTAAACTGCAGCAAAAGGTTTTTAAAAGAGGTTTCAAAGCACTCGACTCTTTAAATGTTTTTTTTACTGCAGATTTCACCAAGTTTTATATACAGACAGTCAGAAATTTGAGGTGAATTGATTTAATTTTCTCACTTAGAAATCAAACCACAAAGAAAATGTCTTGAACTTAAAAGCTTGACATTTTATCTTCTGAGTAAAAATGAACAATAAGTACTCAACCTCCTGCAAATCAAACAAACAAAGGGATACATCAGATGCTGTACACCTGTTGGCCTGTGACTACAGTAGTAGTTGGAAACATGGTACTTATAGAGATGATGTCTGTAAAGAAATGAGGAAACTGGTCATCTTTAAGATAAAAACATACTTCTTCTAAAGGTATTATTCAATAATATGATACACACAGAAGGAAAAAAAAGACGAGCTTTAGAAAAAATAGAATGTAATGCTGCCCTTGCAATCTGAAGTAGAATGCCAACATTGCCTTTGATATTTCTAAAATATTCCTTTAAAATTAGAGGTATCTGTGTTTCTGTCAGGGCAGTATACAAAGAGCACCCCTCTATCACCCTCAGCCACCTGTGGGCTGATGTTCCTCCTTCAGGCACATTGCTACCATGTTTAGCCTTCTTGCAATGGACAGGAGCCCATCAGCTGGACTCAGTGTGAGCTTTGGTTTCTTTGACATGACTGCTGTGTGATCCACAAAGAGGAGTCCCAGCAGGCACACACTTGCACAAAGCGTTGGAACAAACACCACAGCCTACAGTGACTCACCATAAGTGAACAAAGCAGCACACGTTTTCGCAGCTTCTGCGGCAACATCATGAATATGAATGACCCTCTGGCTCAAACTGCAGCAGGATGCACCATTCTGTGCTGTGTTCAGGCCCTCAAGATGTCAACATAGAGACAGCAGGGCAAACTGAGAAACAAATCTAACAACACAGTGTGGGCCAACAATTGGCTTTAGGCATTAGTTAGTGATCCATTACTGAAAGATTAAAATAAACCTTGTCCTGCAAGTTTTTAATGCATCTTACTAATACTGAGAATTTGTCAAGTGGGAAGATTTTTTAACCAGTCCTTCAATTTAACATTTCCCAAAGCCCGTATAACTCAGTTAACTGTCCACAAAGTAAACTTAAAGCATGTTTAGCAAAGCAGAAAAAACCCTAATATGTCACATCCTTGGTGTAATAGGTGAAAAATTTTTGTTTTAGCTGTTTGCTTCTCTTACTGTTTGCTCATTAACAGCCCAGCACCTGCCCCTGGCTGGCTTGTTTGTGCATGCATATTCCCAGCTTGAGCTGAAAGTTTGTAATTCACTGGGCTGACTTGTCTGGAGACTCGTGACGACAGCTTGCTGAGAGGCTGCAGATTGCATAGGGGTGGAAACGATGGTGGGAAGATTGTCCTCTAATCCAATTCAGTGGAATCCATTTGAATAATTGATGTAGGGACATAAATTGGTCCATTCCAGATGTCCCCTGCTCCCTTAATCAATACTGATTCCCTTAATCAATGGTTGGCTGCCCAGCCCTTGGCTTTGGCTTCTCCCCTTCCACAGTGCCATGCTCCAACTGGAGCTTCCTATAGTCCAAGTCACAGGTGGTTGGCTGTAAAGTGGTTGTTTGCACTGATAGACTCTGGGTAATTGAGGCTCTTACCCAGCGGGTCTGGGGCGTTGGGAGCACCAGTAGAGACTACAGATTTGCCTGGTGTATGACTTCCACCAGAAAATGATGGCAGACACATTCAGAATCTGCCTCGTTTCACAGGAACCGATTAAACTAGAAAGCAAAAAACGGAAATGGAATGTCGGGCGGTAACCAGCAAGATGGGAACTTAGTTGCCTTGAAGAGACAGAGAAGAACATAATGAGACACATTTTTTGTTTAGCTCAAAACAAAAATTACCATATGAATAATCAGTGAGTGAAAAGTCAGGTAAATCTGAAGAGCACACACAGGAAGATAATGGTGGCAGAGGGAGCCGGGTGCCAGGATGCCAGGACTGAGACGAGGGAAAAGGGTCTGTGACAGATGGGTGACACAGCTGGGGGAGACCGATAACCCTCTGTCTGTTTGAGCTGACAAAACACCCCTCCCTTTCCCTCAGAAGACAAAAAAACAACTTCACCTGGCTTTGCTTGCTTTCTCTTCATCCATTTCTAGCCTATCCTCTTGTCCCTCAAGACACCAATTCTTTCATCCAACCTTTGCTTTTAGTCTTCTGTTTCCCAGTTACATCTCTCACCCTTTTCAAAATCCTCTTTATACGCATCTTTGTTCCAGAACAGCATTGATGTGCACCTGGCCAGAGTCCTGCTGCTGTCAGCAGGACGATGCAGAGATTTATCAACATGTCTCCGTTTCTTGGCAAAATCGGAGCTCAGGGAGTTAAAGATATAAAATAATGAATATAACATAACAGAGGGTTGTTATGAAGAGATCTTGCCTTGAGTTTTAGGGTACAAATAATAATCATGCATACAGACAGCCACTCAATTGCTCAATACACTGTTTCTTGATTAATAGCATTCTTTCTAACGAAAGTTATTGACATATTTAACTGCAGTACTGTGTGGTTGAAACATAGAGAAAATGTTTTGCTAACATCACATATAATCTAGGTCTGAATACACATTTAACATTTGATCAAGATTCAAAATGCACACTTGGGTTCTGAAGCAGTGCTTAATGCTGGCTGACAGCGTTCTCTTAAGGAGGTGCTGCTATAATCGATTTACACAGCAATCACAGATCGGCACACAGCAACCTTCAACAAGTCCTTGAACACAATTCTTCTCTGGTGTTCACAAGCCATCAGCAGAAAACATTTAATGGATCGGATGTTTATGTACACAGTTAAACCATGAGGGCTTTGTAACAAAGCTAATTGACAGTAATTATCTCTATGGACTGAAAAAGGATAGTTTATGTCATTAACAGCTAACATTCATAAAGACCTGCTCTAGATGTTCATAATAATTTAATTCCTTTTTAAATCATAGGAGAAGTAATAATTCATTAGAAGTACTCAGGCTCACAAGTAAAGCTCTAGCCACACTCACTAGCAAAATACAACTTGCTGTTAGGCCGCTGGCATGCAGCGGGAGATGACCTTATCGCATGGGCTATTATCCTGTTGAAAATAACCATTATTTCCACCTAAAAATATCACTAGTTGGAGAAAGATGTAGGAAATATATAAGCCAAACCCTTTTTGAGATAAAATGTATTTCATTTCAAAAACAATATTGAATTAGCAGCATCCAGAGAATAGGTAAGAGGGCAAAACAGTTGCAGTTACAACACTGATATAATATTTTACATTTTCAAGCATACAGGTGACATTAGCTACGTTTACATGTCCAAAATTTCACTAAATAAAATCTGATCATCTAAAGCTTTTGGTCAGATTAAATAATTTGAGCATGCAGAGAAGCGTCTAGTTTTTCAGAAACACTTTAGTAGTAGAAGAAGCAGCTTCGTGTTTTTCAAGCAAACCGCTCATCCTCAAATTTAGCTGCTCTTTGTGCCTAAACGGCATATTTCTTTTTCTTTGGTTCATCTGTTGTGTCTGTTGATGTGATTTTTTATTACTATGTACAGTCATACTTTTGACAAATTAATTAGTCGATAATTTTTTTAATTAATTAAATTATAATCAGATAGCCGAAGATTCCTTAAGGAAGATTTTTTACAAGATTAAATGGAACTAAAATTTTTCCACTTGAGGAGTTCTGGATAAAGCAGATTGACAGATGAAAACATTTTTTTATTTTTTTTTTATTTTAAATACAAATTGTTTATATAGATTTTTTTTTTTACAATTTTTATGCAATTACTGCACTAAGTGGGTTTCTCGGTCAGCCTAAGGCATATTTTAGAGTAGGGTGACCAAACGTCCGTATTTCCCAGGACATGTTCGTATTTCACGTCCTGTCCCGGGCGTCCCGGTTTTTTTTTAGAAAGTGAGGAAATGTCCTGTTTTTTCAAATTACCTTCATTGGACCATTAAATTTACAGACACTAGGGCACTGCGCACGACGCTGCGTGTGACATCACCCCAGAGCCGTGCCAGTGCGGGTGCCCCGTTCTTAATCAGAATATAGATAGCGTTGCTGTCAGTACGCCAACAACATGCAAAGGCACAAATGTATATTTACCAACGATTTACAAAAGAGTTTCCCCGCTTTCAGACCGGATCGAGACAAATGGGAGGCCTTGTGCACAGTGTGCAAAGCAGGCACATATGTCTCGGTGTCCAATCGAGGTGCAAGGAATCTCAAAAGCCACCTGGACTCCGAAAGTCAAGATATTCTATTGATATGTTTGTTCGTTTTTGGTACATTTTGAGTTATTTTTGCTACAAAAGAGGTATTTTTTGTTAATTAGCTCATTTGTTTATTTTTTTCCACTAACCTACAGAATAGACATTATTTCGTTCATTGCTGAGGCTGAGTATCATCATATTGGGAGTTGAGAGTTATTGTTAACTTTTATTGTTAAGTGAGGGATGTTTAGATGAGACATTATTTCTTTCATTAGTGCTATTCATTCATTACAGGAATTGTTAAGCATTTTTAATACCGTAAATACATTTTGAGTAAAATTATCATTTGTTATTGGAGTTATTGCTGTTGACTTTTACTGAAAAGCATTTTTAATAAATCAACTGTTAATATCATGTTATTGTAGGATTACCTAGGCCTATGCATGGGAACAGAGATCCCCCGCCGCCGCCCCCCCGCTCCAAGGTGTCCTGGTTTTTCAAAATGAAAATTTGGTCACCCTATTTTAGAGTCAAAATACACCAGTTAACGATTAATTAATTACTAAATTATTTCAATAATCAATTAATCACGACTAATCAGATATATTTTTCCAGCCCAACATTTAGAGCTACCTCCTCCACAAAGAAGGACCAGGAACCATTGAAAAGAAGGTTATTTTAAAACAAAATATCAACATGGATGTTAATCGGAAGGTGATCGGGTGATCAGGTGATCGGAAAACCCCGTCTCTCAAATGGATTGAAATTGGAATAGAATCTTCAGTCTGACATGATTATATGACACAATTTTTATCTGATCAGGCCTTCAACCCAATTATTGTGTCCATGTAAACAAAGCTATTGATTTTATTGAAGTATCTGACTAGGACTGTGTATTGAGAAACGTCTAGTCTTAAATGACTTAAATCTATATCTAACACACATCTACCAATCCGAAGGATTAACGTCTAAGTAGGCAATAAAACCTCTAAAGGTGAAGCTTCAGCTTATGGTTCAGTTTTTATTAGTTTATCATCAAAGATGCAGCGACAGAATCTTTTTTTATTTTTTTAAAGGAAAATCCAGTTATCGATCATCTTGACACAGGTGCTGACAACCCCTAATTGGAAAGTGCAGTTAAATGTCTAAAAGCTCATCACAGGAGTTCATGTGACTGATTTGCTGTTGATTTTCCCTCTTATTGGGCCCTTTGGGTGCAGGGTAGTCATTCAGAGTGTCACATAGGAGACCAGGGGTCACTTCTAGTCAACCAAAAGCACACAAGCTTGTTGGTAGCCACAGACATCCTTGTCAGTGGGCAGAGAAAAGGTGATTGTAGGATGTGCCCTCCCCATCTGCGCCCTGCCATAGCAGTATACAGACAGACGAGTGTGTGGCTGTCTTTAAGGCAAACGAACAGATTGACAGAGCAGGGTAAGAAATGCACTTTTCAAATGTCACCTTGCTTCGCCACCCTTTATACTGTGAGAAAGATTGGTGTGAAACTGAGAAACAAGGAAAGAAAAAGGATCTTGAGCAGCGAATAAGGACAATGAATGTTTTCAGCTGCACAGATCATGGTACATAAAAAAAAAATCTTGTATGCTGGGAGGCTTTTAAAATCTTGCTCTGAAGATATTTTCATTAGCTTCAGACTGATACAGACATTATTAACAAAAGCTATCTAAATAATAACAAAACAGAGGGGATCTGCAAACCAACGCTCAATGCAAAAGGTACAAAATAAAAATAAAAACTTTAAAAAATCTATCATCTAATAAGGCTAAAACGATAAGAAAATATACTTTCACTGATCTTTAAATATTTCTAATAACAATTAATGCTATGATAAGCAATGATCTTAAGGGAAATATTTTCTTGAAAAGATCAATCAACTTCTGCCTTTGAGGGCAAACATTGTCCTGTTTTGATAAAAAAAAAAACTATATAGAACTAGCCAATTGCTCAGGTTTTTGTACAAAACTGAACCAGAAACTGACAACTGTATCTAGGGAGGAATAATAAAGAGCACAATTTTGTGATAAAACAAGGGTTAGGAAAAATGGTTAGGAAGTTTAGGGAAATATTTAATTTTTTTTTAAATCATACTCTGTTACGTTAATTTATGTTATACACAATAAAATCATTTAAGCGTACTCCTCGGCCCAACAAAAACCACCAGTCAAAGATGAAACTTTCACTTTTCAACGAGTTTTGATTTGAGACTTTTACCATTTTGATGAGGTAGATATATTAGTGCAGCTACATCTTGGTATATTACTATATACCAAACAAATTTTTAGCTTAATATTACAGAGTGGGACATTTCCTTCAGGAATTTAGGGTACGCAGCACAATTAATTGATTAAATTAGAGCAGTTTCAATACAGAAGTATTGAAACTGCAAGGAAACATAGACTGCAACACTACCACCGTGGTGTTTTGCAATTATGCAAGATTTAGTTAAAAATACAATTTTGTGTTGAAGCTACATTTAAAAGCCCTCAGACTGGCTTTAAGCCATTCAAATAATAATGAAATGGTTATGATCCTCTCACAAATATATTTAGATGACGGCATGATGTGATGTGTGGCAATAATAAGTTCTGTCCACAGTTTTTCTAATAGAAATGATTCATTATCACAGGTAATATCTTCATTTATATGGGATATGTTTGGTTGGGGGAGTGTCTTTATGCTATGTTTACACCGCATGCAGCAGGAGCAGCAAAAACGCACGTGCTACTTCATTTTTGATACTTGTACAAGTTTAGTTCTGACGCACGGCTGAAGCATCTTTGCTCCTCCAGCTGCGCAGTCAAAAATTGGGTCTGATGTGCATTAGGTGGAGCTACCCTATCCTTTGTTTGCCTGTAACAATGGCAGCTATATTTGCTGTGATCAGTGGGTAAAAAAGGAGTTTTAATATGTTTTTAAGTGAGAAAGTCCACCTGAAAAATGTATCTATGCAGTCAGTTGATCCAGATTACCATCCTGCCTTTCAAATATTGTCTCACCGTCTGAGCCGCTCAGACCCCGGTACACCGGCGGTGCGCTGACACTAGAAATCCCGCGTAACAGCAGCCTGTTGCCTGGTTGCCTCTTCGTGCGTTGCCACTACTGTTCGCGGCCGCTGTCTTTTTCACGTAGACCAAACTTCAGGCACCAGGATAATAAAATCGAACATATTTTGCTGGCAGGTTTCAACATTTTAAGTTAATTTAGGCATTAATAAACTGTTTCAGAGAAGTGATCATAGTGATGTGCATCAGCAGTGCTGTCTCCCTTCCAGCTCCCAGATCAGCTTCTCTGATTGGTTGATTTGGCATGTCGAGCAGCAAGAGTTCAATTTTTCCTACTCCATCAGCTTCTATTGCTGCTCAAAAGGTGCTGCAGGACCTTTTGCTGCACCAAGATGCGCGTCAACCATTGACTTTGCATGTAAACTAAACTAAATGCTTCTGCTGCCTCTGCTGCTTGCGGTGTGAATGTAGCATTACACTCAAGGCCAGGTCAGTTTGGATAGCTTAGTTAATGAAATCGCTGTTTGAGAGCTGCTGCTATGAAATGCAGGAAGCTGGAGTCAGCAGTGAGACTTTAAGAAGTTAATGTTTAAATGTCAATATTTGTTTGAAACAAATTAAATTCCCCCTAATGGTTTTAATGGCTGCTGTCTTCAATAATATCAATTAATTATGTATATTCAGTCATCTACTGTAAGTATGGCATGTCAATGTAAATAGTTGTAAATATCCAGTTTTCACAGAAGGTGTAAATTCCTCAGACCACACTCAAGAAGTTGAAAAAGATATATTCCTTATAAAGTAGATAGAATGCAGAGTCCCATTAAGTCAGACAGTCAGACAATCCAACATTTAGATAAAGTAGTTTAATCACATCACTTAAAAGTTATTGTAGAAAACCAACAAACTTCCATTAGAATATAAACAAAGAGATCTCATTAAATCTGGTTCATCTCAGTCTATTGGAATTGCACAATTCACTAATGATTCTGAATGTTCGAGTCTAGGTATAGTATTAACCTAGAAGTGGTTGATAGTCCCTGTGCAAACCAATGCATTTAGGTTAAGGAGTGAGTATAGAAAGTCTAGCCAACAACAGGCTCTGTGACACACTGCAAAAAAAAGGAGGGGGGATGGTGGAATTTATTTATTTATTTTGGAAGCATACATAGCCTAATTAATATAGTCTATTAACCTAAAGCAATATGCATGGTATGGTTGTTACTTGTCAGGTATGCCTATCATTGACCTTGACCAAGGCACCTTACAGTGGAACTGCAGTCAGTCCATGGACTGGCATGGCTATCACTGCCCCTACATAGGTGGGGACAAATGCAGAAGACAAATTTCCCACTGGGATCAGCTTCATAGTCATGGTAGGCTACTTCTTTGATTTTATTTATTTTGCTCAGTCTACTCAATAGCCCACAGCCCACCAAATGTTAATAGGGAAATATTTCATTACTGTTAATAAACAGTAGGAATGTCACAGCGGATTGTATGGGGAGGATGGTCATTTAAGAAGGGGAATGATTTTTAAGATTTTTTTAAGAGGGGGGATGCCATCCCCTCCTCATCCTCCATCAACTCGAGCACTGCTCCTCATGAAGTTAACCATGGATAAATTCAAATTCAAACAAGGCAAGAGATGATTTCCAACCACCTTTTGTGCTCCACAGCCAATACCTTCACAGCCACAGCAGCAAGTGATTTCACAATCTATAAGTAAGGATGCAGAAATGCAATCAAACTTAAAATGCATGCAGTTTAGTCTTCCTATATAAAAATCAATGTCAGTTCTTTAAATTCATCGTCGAAGAAAAAAAGGTAATCGAAATAGCTGACACTCAGTCAAGTTGACTCTGACCTTTAAAGGTATAGTGTAATAGCTTTTAAACCCCAGTAAAGTGGTGCATGACAGGTAAAAACATCTAAATGTCACATCTGGATAAAGCCTCTCTGTTGCAGCACAACATATTACTTGGAAAGCAGCTTACAATGTGCAATAAAGTACAAAACCTTAAAATGTATGCCAATACCTTTGGAGAATTATAAATGTTTTGTTGCACGTGAGTTTTTTTAGACATGAAATCTAAAATTATGTATGTAAAGTATATAATGATAACTATAGGGTTATCGACTGTATCTATACTATCCATAATTTGAATGGCCAAATACTAATATTGCTTTTTATGAGAGCTACTACAACAGGTGAAGCAAAAGAGTGTCAAGGTTATCTGATTGACAGATGCTATTAGAGCTGTCATGAGGACCACAAGATGCTTACTAAAACCATGCCTCTTCCTTTAGTGGGAACACCTGAAGTTGATCCTCGCAGACTGTGGCAAAGTATTCTGCTGATTCCAACTGAGAGCTGCACAGTGATGTGTGATATATCCGCTCTGTGCCAGAGAACAAGTTTGACATCTTCTCCCCCTGCACTTCAAAAACACATCAATCAAGTCAGTCAAAAATGCCTGAGAACTTCTGCCTGTCATTGTAGGCTACTTTACTGTGATTGATGGTCCGATGTTAGTCTTCCTCCATCCCTATGCACTACCCCTCCCTTACACATGCAATTTGCACACCATACAAAAAATAACAAATGATAATATTTTGAAAAATGATTCACAATATCCTGCGGCAATTTACATAAACAGTTCAACTTTACTGAACAGAGGGAGCTAAACAGAGGCACACAAAGAGAGAGGGCGAAAGGGAGATGCAAGAGTGTTGCTTTTCATAGCAACGTCTTTGGCTTGAAAACTATAGGAAAATGTTTGTGTTTGTTTTAATTTTCTTTTTGTAAAGCTTTAAATGTGTGCAGATTCAAGGATGTGGTAGCTTTGAGTGTGTTAAAGAAGTAACCTGAACAGATTGCTGAACATACATAAATATCTTTACTGCAGAATATTTGCTCTGATCTTTAATCTGAGTTTGGAGATTAATTCCATATCTAAAATATTTAAAGCTCATCCGAGCAAATTTAACCTTGTAAAATGTAAGGCTAATTTAGATTTGTAATGACCCCTAATACCCAAAGTTTCAAATATTGCCAAGGTTTAGATTGTAAAATAAACACTTAAATTAAGCAATAATTGGTTAACAAAAAATCTGCTAATACTAATCTTTATTTAGATCGAATCATTGTACTTTAACACCAACTATTGGTAGAAAAATGACATGACTAAGGTTCAGATAGGAGGGATCTCACTGTAGCTGTATGTGCTGAACTGTTCAATGTGTTTGACATTATTTACATCTAGAAGGCTCAATGTATGGCTTAAATTTATTTCTTGGTGACACACATCTCAGATACATTTTTATTCTATGGGGTGGTGTTAGAGAAAGAGCACTATATTACAAGTAATTGCAACTTTTGTTTAGGATGTGTTAAAAGTAAGCTCTGTGTCTACACCTTGAAGCTTTCCTTCTCCGGTTCGTTTTTCTGAAAAGAGATCACTCGGGACAAACTCTTTAAATAACCCTTCATAACATATAGTATTAAATAACCATGAGACATGACAACAGATTTTGATAGAAATTATAATCTTACTCAGATCAGAGAAGTTGCTTAGAGTTACAGAAGGCAGCTGCTTACCAACCGGTGTCACTTCACTGGAAATGGCCACGATTAACAGTCAAAGAGGCATTTTATACATCTCCAGCCTGCCACATCATCACATTTTACATAATACACGTTAGCAGATGAGTAGACATCCATGGCTCCAGCCTTATCAAGATATTACTCTTTGTCTTTAGCTAAAGAACTCCGCTCTCATTCCATTCCAAAATCTTTGCCACGTACAAAATGAAGATTATAACTGTATATAGCCGGACCGAAGAACTGTCCTAATTAGATAAACTACTGGGGAAAACATAGGTTCTGACACGCAACAGGCAGCTAATATTAAGGTGCAATAAACTCACACATCATCAATGATAATTATCCTAACTGATGCATATTGAGCATACACAGTGGTAAAAAAAAAAAAAAAATCTAAGTTATACTGGGCCTTAATTCCTTAAGAGAAAATCACTTATTTACTAGTGGGGGGAAAAAAGAGCACGTTTTTTTTTTTCTGTATTAAAGGAATAGTACACCCAAAACATGATTAGCCTTCATTTTCTACTCACCCCCATGCTGAACAAAACTCTGGAGTACTTTTTTGATATCTCAAATGCATCTGGAGATCTGGGAGGCTTCTTGCTGTCTGCTGACATTCAAATAATGGAGGTCTATGGTGACCGAGACAGAAAGGTCCATAAAAGTCCACAAAAACGTGTCAATATTCCTCCATACTGCTCGTCCAATGTAATCCAAGTGTCCTGAGTGGGTAGCATCCAGAATTTACTCGAAACGAAGTCATTTAGAACGTTTTAGAGCCTAAACAGTAGTGTATAGGATTTCCTAATAGCGCCCCCATGCGCGCTCACGATTCTACGGAAGCCGGCAGACCAAACCGGAAGAAAGTGCGCATTCAGCGTCTGCTCTGCCGATAATGCAAGCGTAGAAGAAGAAATGTGCTGTTTACCTGTGCAAAGAAAGAAACAACGAAAGAAAAATGTCTGAGGACTTCAGTGTTGAGGAAGAGCATGAGTTCTTTGCCGAGCTGAATGCGCTGGTTTGGTCTGCCGGCTTCCGTAGAATCGTGAGCGCGCATGGGGGCGCTATTAGGAAATCCTATACACTACTGTTTAGGCTCTAAAACGTTCTAAATGACTTCGTTTAGAGTAAATTCTGGATGCTACCCACTCAGGACACTTGGATTACATTGGACGAGCAGTATGGAGGAATATTGACACGTTTTTGTGGACTTTTATGGACCTTTCTGTCTCGGGCGCCATAGACCTCCATTATTTGAATGTCAGCAGACAGCAAGAAGCCTCCCAGATCTCCAGATGCATTTGAGATATCAAAAAAGTACTCCAGAGTTTTGTTCAGCATGGGGGTGAGTAGAAAATGAAGGCTAATCATGTTTTGGGTGTACTATTCCTTTAAAGTAAGAGTTACCTGTGGGTACACCCTGCTCATTTTGCTGTTCAGACTGCAGATGATATATAATGCACAACCCAATCAACTTGGCAAAAGCCAGATTGATATGTTTAGTTCAATTTGTATTCAATACAATATCCATGTGGACAGGCTCAGGCAGGAAACGTCAGCCTTTAGATGCAAAACCCCATCATGCACCGCAAAATATCGTTGCAAAATATTCTAACATAAATTCGCAAAATATAAGAGGAACATCCTAGTTTGGTTTGAAGAAAGCATTTTAGTTTTATTATGATTTAGTTTGTTGCAAGGATGTTACAGTTTGAAGAAATAGAAAATTACACCATATGCCAACTGTCACAAGGATGTGCATGACAAGGAAGGGCTATATATATACTGGGCTATATATATAGAGTAAGTGTTGGGGCCGGTATGATTTAAGGAGGGCCGGCCCTCGCACACTGAAATTAGGACCGGCCCACAGATTACCAGTCTGAACCTGCATGTGGAAAGGCTCCTGTGGAAAGTGTTTGCAAAACGGAGGGAGATTCACCACAATCCTGTGACCTGACTGGGTAAATTACCAAGTGGCATTATCTGCACCTGCCTCCATGTTGAATTGTTAGCCAATCGCATCAAAAATACTGTAGTAGCCGTGACATGTCACATTCTTTTCATTTTTAAAAACTAGCAGAGTTATCTGATGACTGTAATGCAGTCGGGAGGAACGTGTATTCATCTTTACCATTCACAAAGGCACAAATTGCATCCCTTTGCTTGTTTGCTTGTTTTTTTTTTTTTTTCCAAGAAGCAGTTGGTATTCCAGCTAAAACAGACTTAATAACATTTCTTCATTCCATGCTAATGCATCTATTGGCTCCTGGCAAGATGTGTTTTCTGAAGTTTCTGATTTTACAAATCTGGTTCATTGTCAGTTGTTGCGAGGTAACAATCCAATAGCCATATAATCATTTTAAGTATTCTGAGCTCAACAGTTAAAAGCTTGTTAAAAAATATCAGTATGGAGAGTGCAACTACCACTCTAAACCCGCACTTTGAGCTTCTGCTTTTACTAATTTTTATATATAATTTTAGTATAAAACATGTAACAATGGCTATATATATGTGTTTTATTTCTTAAGAAACTTCCTGGATGAAAATAGAAATTAGTAAATAAGAATAAGCTGTCGCCTTCTGGGAAAGTTGCCATTTAAAGAAATCCCAGCTTTTGAATTGTCTGTAAACAAAATCGACATTGGAAAGCAAGCATTGAGGGTTCTGTTCCCTCACTCTTCCTCATTATTTATCTTTCCTAAACTTCTTTCTACTTTCATCCTCCATCTGCTACAAACCCATTTCTCTATCCAAGGGTCTCCCGCTAACTAAACTATGCTGTTTCGCCCAGAATCAAAAGTGTTCCTCTGTTGCACTTTTGTTTCACACATTACTTTCCCCCATCCGTTGTTCTACAATGCTCCTCTGGCTCTCCCCTGTTTCATTCCCTTATGCAGAACTATCAAACATCTTCAAGAAGCGAGCAGCAGAGATGATGGCAGGATAGTGATCCTAATGGTGTGACATAAAGCAACGTCCCAACCCTCTTTGATAAAGGAATTTCATCAAGCACTAGCTCAGTGGTGAAGCATCCTAATTAGGCACAGCGAGCAAAACAAAGATGCATGCAACTAATTGAGGTGAGGTCATTGAGATGAACACGCCTGCATGTGTGTGAGTGTGTGTGTGAGTCAAAAGAAAAAGCTTTACTCCATCTGAAGGATGCTTGTATTTGTGTGGGTTTACATGTGTGTGTGATGAGAGTTGACCTGATACCCCCTTGGGGGGGTGTGTGTGTGGGGGGGGGGGTTATAGTGGCCTTTCCCTTTGAGCATTGACTCTACAGCTGGAGACAGAATGTAAATGGATGACCTTGTTTCCCATGAGCAGTACGATTTGTCCCCTTCTCTGCAGCGCAGTTACTGTTGCATTCCTGCCATTAAAATTCTAGTGGGGATCTGGAAGATAGTGGGGATCTGGCAATTCTTTCACTTCATTCTCAAATTACAAAAGCTGGCCAACACATTGATTTCATCAGCATCTGAAATGCTTCTGTGGAGGTAGTCTGCTGCGCAGTCCAGTCCCTTAAATAAACATTATTGATATGTTTAGAAATAATCCAAGTGACCTCTGCAGCTTAGCCTCCCATCATTGATATTATTGGCGTGTTTACAATAACTCATTGGCTGTGCATCTGTCATTCCCACAATGTCCATGTGTTCACAATTGGTCTGCAAATAAGAGAAATGCCTTCAGACAACAATTTGTTTTACGGTCATCTGATGGAAGAGAAAGATGGATGGAAAGGGAGTCAAAGCTTTAAAGGGTTTGCCATACATTCATTGTGGATTAAGGCTAAAACCCATTTCCAAGGGTAATCCCTATACCCAAATTATATCTTGTACTGTAATAGTTTCATCATATTTTCCTTTTTTTGTTCAAAACACACTAAAACTAAATAACACAAATATATTCAAATTTAAGGACCGAATGAGTAAGGGCTGAAATAAATTAAGCATAAACATTTTAGACTGTTGCACTGCAAATTATATTAAAATAAATTAAGACAGCATTTCAGAGTAGCAAACATAAATAAGCATCCTTTGAAAAGGCTAACTTGTATACTAATTTTTAAGATTCATGTAGCCCGATAATGAAGCTCCATCCCTGTTACCAGTCCTATCGATATACTTGCAATAATAAACAATTGGAGCAAAAATTCAACTATTGGCAGCAGATAAATTGGGATCATCTGAATTTATGTTAAATCAAGATAAATTAAAAAGTTAGAGTAAACATTTTTAAATGTCTATTAATATATGTAAATCCAAATATACTCTCAAAGAGGCAAGAGTGCAGCAGGATTTTACAAAGTATATTTTGGAAGAAGAAGAATGAACTCCCATACTGCTTCTTCAACTCATCTGTTAGCAACATGCTAATCACCTGCCTAGTTATTAATAAAAATCAGAAAAGGCTCACTAAGAATATCATAAAAAGAAGGGCTGAAGGAAAGTTTTGATTTTAGCTACTGGTAGGCACCTTGTCATTTTTAAACAGACAAGGGTGGAGATTCATATAATGGGTAGATCTTATGGCCATTAAAGCTCAGCTGGGCAGCCTCATGTATATTTAAGTGGGATAGATGAAAGGTTGGTCAGTAGGGATTTAAGAGTGCCAACCAAGACTGAAGCCTGTTTTGTGACATCATTAACTTTTAATTGACTTATGGGTGGTGAAATTCCTGGTATGACTTAATATTGCTGTGAAGATGTGCTACTGCTAATGCTTTCCAGTTATAATCTATAAAGGTTGTGTGGGTTTAAAAAGTTTACATCATTCTCATTATCTAATGTTAAATCAACCTAAACATGTTTCTACAGTAGGTCAATTAAAATCAAAGCTTTTGCTTTTTTGCCAAATACTTGATCTTAAACTTTTCCTAAATATAGAATTTTTGTTACAAACGTTGCTTCCAGCTTAGAGTAATTTCTAGTTTGAACGATGGATTTGCACCTGAGCTGAAAGTTAAGAGGTGAAGTGCTTAATATTTTCATATATCAAGCCATCTATTTTGTGAAATGCCATGATAACTTCTTAAGCAAAACTGCTCCGATAACATGACGACCACACTTCGCCAAATAAATAGTTACCATCCATTTCCCAAAACAATATAGTCTTATTTGCATGAAAAGCTCTCTAATTACCAGCAATTCTATTTTGGATAAACTTATTTGCCCTTCATTGTAGATTTGCCTGCTGAAGTCAACACTAGGTCTTTCTTAGTGTCTAATTCTTTCTTTTCTAATGCACCTCAAGTCTAGCCAATGTCTGTGTATGTTATCAATAGATGGGGTCATTACAACCAGGATTGATACCAGAGAAAATGAAAAGCAATCATATTTAAAGTTTGGAATTTTAATGCTGGACAGCTCCTGTCCCAGCTGACAGCATGTCTGTTTTTGTGACTGGCTGGCTGCCTTTTGAATTGCAACATGTCTGAACACATAACCAGCCAGCTCTGCTATTTTATATGCCAAAGTAAATGATCAGTCTTTGTTTGAAAGTGGGTGGGAGAGGGCAAGATTGGTCTGTTTCTGCGCATGAGCATCCAGGATTTACCATATCTTAAATCTCTACCTAATCTTGTTATAATTGCCTGGTGAGGCACTCATATATCCTCAATGTTAATGCTGCTTTTTCCATTTGACCTAGCCTCTTCCCAATCACCTCTACAACAATAGAAAAACCTATCTGTTCTAAAACTAAACACAATGTCAGAACTACACACCGCAAATATAAAGAACAGCTGCGCCTGAGTGATCCTAGATAAAAGGACACAATGGACGAAGGACAGAAGAATGTAATGTGGGAGGTAAAAAGCATTTCAATTTAATTGTAGCATATTTCAAAACTATCATCTTTGCTATCAATTCCTAAAATTCAGAACCTAACTCAGATCCAAACCAAACTCATTTTGGACACCTATCATTTTTAGAGCCTGTTTAGGTTCAATGGACAGCTGCGTTGGAGAAACTTAAGCACAGAGAGTACACTGCTGGAACAGTGATCATTCATAAATATCATGTTTAAAGTTAAATACTTGGTTTATAAAAAAAAAAAAAGGGAACAGCTACTATTGTATAAAAAGAAACGAAAAACCTTAAAATGTATAGCAAGGGATTTTTCCAGAGTAGCATCACTACTGTAGACCATATAAGACTAATCAAATGCAATCTAAATATATCATTGAATACAAGACAACTTTTGCTTTTGAACTAAAAGCATAATCAATTTACTTACTGTACATATTTGCACCACTCTTGTGAATATTGCCCCTTTGAAAAATCATTAACTTATTATCACTAATCTTAAATCAGACATGATAGACTACAGGTCAAAGTTGTTACTTGAGGTTAACAGCTAAATTAATAATAAAACAAGCTCCAGTATCAATATTTCTAGTCTTTATGTAAAATCTGTGTGGGTGTTTACAAGGCTAAAACTGTATGAGAATGTTTGGGGACAGGCAGAAAGCACAGTAAGTCCAAGATGCCTGAGGAGGAGAGATAATTGGATGTGGAGATTCTTACAAGGTTCTTTTGTTGCCATGGTGGCAGACTTCATGTAAACAGCAGCTGATATTGTCTCCTCACAAAAAAAATGACAAAGTACTAAACTGATGGACAGAAGTCAATCATGCACCAGAAGAGAAAGAAATAGAGACAAACAGACCGAAATAAAAGAAACAATTAAACGTACATTTGGTATAGCCATAAACTCTGGGCACAGGAGACTGTTGTTTCAGAGAGATTAGGAGGCACACGGGTGGCAGGGAATCTGTCAGGGTCTCAGGCATCAAAGCTAAATTCAGTCATGTCACCTCTACAATGCCCATGGGAGCAGAGACAGAATTACATTGAATCTCTAAGCACAGCTTTAAGATGCATGCGTTTCATAAAAATTCAGTATAAATGGGAAAACAATAAAATTGAGATTACTCTCTTTTTCCAACCTTATCTAATTTTGGTCCCCCCTGGACGTCTACAGGCAACATCAAAGCTCCTGGTTATACATGGCAATGGCGCTCTAATGTAGCAATGCTGGACACTCAACATTGTCTTTTATAACACATACATATAATTAAATGTATTCTTCAATAAATCTGACAGTTAATTAAATTGGACTATTTCATTCTATTTGTTGGTATGAAACAAGCCGACCTGACTGCACATTTCCTAAATGCTTTTTGTATTTCTGCTATATTTGTGGCCAGACGATAGTCTGAATATTTCAAATGACATATTTATGTCACATCTTTTTAGCATAATCATTCTTTCCTATTATTTATATTCAATTGAAAAGTACAGTCAGGTTATCCGTTATCCGAAAATGCATTTCAATACACCTGGGAAATTTTGTGCATGTAAACATAGCTACTGTTAGCCCCCCACCCAAATCACAACAATACATTCCAGGTTTATATATTCAATTTGTTCATTAGGATAACATGAACATATCTTATAATATGATTTTAGGCTATTTTAATGGTAGAAAATTTTCATTTGTAAGCTTCAGATAAAATACATTATTTGAGCAGAGAACATGCAAAAGTTGTGTTTCTGTATAAATATTTAGGATTTAGGTCTTATTTAACCAATTTTAAACATTAACTACCCTTTAGTTACTGGCAAAGTGGTTTTAGTTTTTGTAAAGAACTTTAACCTTGCCAACACTGCCCAGCAGTGTTTCCCAACCGTGGGTACTCATAAACTTAGTCGTATTCTGAGGGGTACATAAAAATATTTTATTTCTTAGGTAGTAAAATAAAATAGGGCTGGGATATGTTTTGCTTTGTAAGGACCCAAATAAAAAAATAAAACAAGATTTTTTTTCTACCAAACAGGAACTTTGTCTTTAACTTCATCTTTGATGCACATCAAAATCAAGCTGAGGAACAGACTGGATGTAGAGAACAGCCTGGGATCAACTGTTTTTCAGCTATCGGAGCTCATCAAAGCAGCTCAGGTGCCATGAATGTTGAAATCAAAACAGTATAAATGAGGTCAGTCTAACTATAATTTTTGTTTAGAAATTTTTTTCCAATTCATCAAGTTTATATGTGATTATAGGCGTTACTCACAAGAGCTCCAGTTTTCTAAAGTTTCCAGTTTTATTTTATATTTACTTTGAGTTCTTACTAGCTTCCAGGCAACATATTTATGTTGGTTTTTATATGAGATGGAAATAATAAAATGCCAAAGAATGAAATGCTCATTTTATAATTAGCTATAGTACGTTCCACTTTTGGGCAGTCATCAATACTTTTGACTGAGAGGGGACCTCATGGTGAGAGAAATTGCCCAAAGGGGAACACAAGTCAAAAAGGGTTGGGAAACACTGGCTTGAAGCAACTCTAAGCAAGGAGATCACGGCATTTTCTTTTTAGTGAAGAGGTGTGGTTGACCTGTGGCTGGGTATTACACTGTCATCTTGTACCACAGTTGTGATACAAGCAAAGTAGAGATAAATAACAAATTTGATCAAAGCCATCAATGTAGAAATCAACAGATTGTAAATTTCAGAAGAATAAATGGTAAATGGCCTGTACTTATATAGCGCTATTTTTTCAAGTCAGGAGACTTGACCAAAGCACTCCAACCTACATTCAGTCATTCACCCATTCATGCACACACTGATGATAGCGAGCTACATTGTAGCCACAGCTGCCCTGGGGCTCACTTTCAGAGGCGAGGCTGCCGTACACTGGCGCCACCAGTCCTTCTCAGCACCATAAGTAGGTATTGCAGGTTAAGTGTCTTGCCCAAGAAAACAACGACACTGAAGCCCAGGGCTCGAACCGACAACCCTCCAATTGCACAGAAAACACCTGCACACAATGCCACTGTCAGATACACATTGGATATACAAATGGATAAGAAATGATGATGAATTTAGCAAATGACCGGTCACACATCAAAATCTTTGAATGTGCTTATTTATCCTGAGTTTTACTTTGATTTACTTATTGTTGTCTTTACTTGCGCTACTGGTCATATCACTTCTTTATCCATCTGATATTTATGTGCACTTGCCTGTCAGCATTTTACTGTGCACTTTGAAAAAATCAAAATCTAGATAAGTCATTTTTTCTTAAAATTAGTGCATTTGTTCTTGAATTGAGAAGGTAGAAGAGACATTGGAATGAGACAATTTAGACTTAAAATAAGAAAACACAATTGCATTGTCTTATTTCAAGTGCATATTATCTAATTATCTTATTTTAAATACTCATTCCATTGACAACCTATCTCATTTACTTTCTCAAATTAAGGGTAAATAAGCTTAATTTAAGAAATTTGTACTTATTTTTAGATCGTTTTTCCAGTGTGATTGCCTCCTTGTATAGCTGCATTTAGCAAAACAACCAATGCAAAAATATGGAGAAAAAAAAGACAAGAAAACTGAAATAGACAGAGGAGAAGCACTGCTGTTTGCACAGCTGTGGGAGCAGGTTTGTTAAAGGTAAATGGGTCCTGGGATCACTGTGCAAAACCTGGACTTTGAGGAGCATGTCTGACAGAGATTCACCTGTTTCTCTGCCTTCATGCACCAGCCTTGAAAGTAAGAAGCACTATGATCAGCAATAAAAAAGCCAGAGGAGTGATGGAATCACTTAAGCTAATTTCTACATAACAGTTTAAGCTAAGAATACTGACATTATCGCTTACCTTTTACATCTTCCTTCTATGTAGGCTGCATAAAGTGTATATTTTTGTAACTTAGCTTGTGTGTCTTTATGTAAATGTTCTTCTTCAATTTTTCCATATTTTCTAAAATGCTTATCAATGAGAGCATTTTGCAGTCTTTTTAAATTCCACAGCATATTGGGGGTTTTTTTCTTTCTTTTTTTTCTATATTTAAATATTTAATCCAATCCAGCATCTGAAATTAATTCACCTCATGAGATGATTAAGTTTATGCGATTTGTAATTGTAGGATTAAAAAAGCAGTTTGCTTTAATCAGTTTTTGGTCAAACTGTTCTCTTTGTTGCCACAATCTTTTTCAAGCCCTTGTCACACCTAAACCATTTAGACCAGCGTATGTCTGACGTACGAAAAATCTGGCAAAAACGGCATCATACATTGTATAAGTTATGAGCACGCTGAACTACACTGAAGCACGCTGAACTACACTGAAGCACGCTGAAACATGTTGCCATAGAGCAAGTAAATAAAGACGTATGCCTGCGTATGCCATACATGGGCCATAAGTTACAGGTAATTTGTATGATCACTGACATACGTTAAGTTATATGTACATTAAGTTACTCATAAGTCATACTGTAACTTATCAAAAAACGCCTGAGGGGAGCAGCTTTACCTGATGCTTTGTTATGCCAATGAAATGATGCTTGTGCAACATTTTATGGGCATTATACTGACTTGCCTTATGCACAAGTTAGGCTGTCGTTGCACATAGGTTGTGGACTGATTATGAATACACTAGGCATACGCCCAAAACTGAAAAAAATACACAGAAAGTTCAGCGTATGCCAGCGTTTTAGGAGAATCTGGGATGTCAGGGATACACTGTCTAAACCTGCAAGGTGTGACAGGGCCCTCACTTAAGATACTAAAATCTTTTTCACCACTCCTTACATTTTTTTTACTTTAGGAGCTCTCTTAAGGTTTAAGGTTCTATTTAAATTGCTTATCTTACTGAGGTACAATTATGACATTTTTTCTTTTAAATCTTAAAATTCTCTAAAATTCATAGATTGTTCCTACAATGACATCATTAAGAGCAACTTTTAGTCTTAGGATTGTTATCTATCTCAGCATTTCAATAACTAGTTTTTTAGTTATTGAACTACAAATCGGCCCAAAAAGGGCCGATTCTCCAGTCGTGCGAGAATTTTTTGATTGGGGAGACTTTCAGCCTGATCGTACGACGTGCGTTATGTAGTATACAGGGGATAATGAGGGGCAGTCAGCCCCTCACGACCACCTCCCAATCAGGAATCGTAAGGTCGGGAGAAAATCAAACATGTTTGAAATTCAGTCAGTCGTCGTGGGCAAATCGCTCAGTACAAAATACCAAACAAGGATACTTCTTCTTTTTCTTCCTCTCACAGGAAAACACATAAGCATGGTGGGAGTGAAATGGAGCTCTTTCTGTAAAATTCACAGACCGTAGTAGCCACTTTTGCTCAGCCATGTCTTTGTCCAAATACATCGCCGCCTTTTCTTTTTAGAGCTTTCAGCACAAAATTGCACAAATTGCCAAGGCCTGCGAGTCTCACTCTAGTGAGCTTCATATTCCTCTTCTACTCGTTTGACTTCCGGATAGACGAGTCAGAGTAGTGCCATCTCACTGCGGAGCTGAGTCCTACATGGTTTTCAGGCGTAAAGTGTTAGCAGGAAGATTGCATTAGAGCATCGGCTCGCACAGTGTGAGCACATACATAGTGAGCTGTGAACTATTAAACCCTGTGATTTTATTGTACAGTGTGAGCTGTAGCTGCATGAAAGAAAATCATACACCTCTTGAAACCTTAAAGAAATGGTGTTGAGATACCCAGCTTAAGTGGGGGTAATAATTCAGAATGCATAAAATTCCACCGGTAAAATTTTTACCAGCAGGTGGAGCCATTGCTTGCAGCTCCAAGCTGACACCAAAAGTTCCAAACCCCACAGCTCTGGAACCGTTTTAGCCAGAGGTGTGAAATTTTCTGCATTTGTGGCTGACATAATGTAGAACAAATATAATACAATGAAACCTGCTTTTTCTCAAGAACATCTTACTGCTGTTCAAAAAATACCTATCATTTCCGAGAATAAAAAAAACAACTTTGAGTCATGTTTGAACTGATGCGGCTTGGTCTTTGTTCTACTCACCCAATTTAAAATTTATATATTCAGAAACTAGAGGGTGTTCGTTTTCAAATAATATAGCCTATTGCACATGTAATTTAGACATACAGTTCCTAAGTTATTTGCTTTCCATTTGGGTATGCAAAATAGGCAAGGATTACCCAAAATAAGGTGGACGTTAAGAGGTTAACTATTGTAAAAGTTACAGAACTAAAACCGTATCCCATCTTATTAATCTAATATCAAGGGTATCTCAACACCATTTCTTTCAACTTTTCCAAAGCAACATCAAAATCAGACTAACTGGAGTAACAAAACAAGTAAGGGTTTTCAGTCATAGATAAAAGTGAAAGAAGTATTTTTGAGCCAGCAGAGACAGAGCTGCATTCAACAGATTTAGAGTCTCACTTTAAGTTGTTCACAAACACTGTACTTAACTTCACCTTGGTGGTAATAAAAATAACTAAGTAATACATGAGCCCCTTTTCCTAATTTTTACAGCTATGTATTAGACATACCCTGTGCTTATACATAAAGTGAGCAGGACACTGTGGGGAAACTTAACTGGCATTGGCTTCAGGGACACAGTATCTCATCTGAGACAAACAAGAACATCAGTAAAAAACAATCCTATAATCTTAAGGGCAAGCTCATTCTTTTCCCCAGAGAAATGCCAACACCATCCAGCACTTTCTATGAAAATATGCCTAGTCGAGAATGGACAAAACAAATGGTCCCAAAAAACTTAAGCTAACGGTAGAGAAGGCTTGAAGCACTTGGCTTATTAGAATACGCCAATTTAAAACAGAGGTTTGTCACTGGATTAATATTAAAACATATTTTTTACCAGCTGAAAATATAGCTACATAATTCCTATTCTGAGTCTGTGTTGGAGCCGTTGGGGTTTGTAGTGGTATTCGAATAAATGTGCAGAATCTGTAAAAGCCCAATGAGCTTCCACCTTTGGGTCAAGCTGGAGGTTTTTGATTTAACCTTCAAACTCTAAAAGATTCTTGATAAAAAAATAAAAAAAAACATACTGTTCTGGCAGTGCAATGTATTTTCCTAGAGGGCCTTAAGTAGATGTTATTTCTCTCATTTGGTATTTAATTTTTTCACATTCATTTTTGTGTTTGACAGCAATCTTTTGCCTACAATAAACAGTTTTAAATATCTTTATTATAATAAATTAGGTTTTTAAGCCCATTTGAAGAATATGCTGCAAAAAATGCAGCCAAAAAAACTGATAAAAACATCAGCAGCATCCTGTAATCTCATAAAAGAGGCAGTCTAGTGGCTCATAGTAATGCAGCCTACGTTGTAGTAATGTAAAGGAATACAGTGCGTATTTCCACTATACCTTAAACAGTTTCAAAGCATAAACATGTCTATAATAATATTAACTTTAATAAGTAATAGCGAAGGATTCAGTATTATAGACTAGAAAACTGATTGCATCATCCCTATTTCCTATAAATACATTCACTGTTGTGCAATGTACAAGGTTATGGAATGCTGATTCCTCTTTTTTATGCTTGCCTTCAACCTGTCATCTGCCAGATCACAGAACAGAGGCCATGATCAAGGTTCCCAGTCCCTGATGTGAAATAGCTGGATGAAGAAACAAAATCCATGTCACTAACAGACACCCAGGCCCATGTAGGAGAATGTGTCTGTCTTTGTTTAGCTTTGATGAATCAAAGCATTCATAAAAACAGGCACTGTTGTATCTCAGTATGTCCCAAAATACTCTCCAGAACTTTGCTGACAGACAGATGGACAGAGCATCAAAGGCAGCAAGCGACTTTCCTCCAACGTAACCAAGGTCATTAACAGGGACTGTGATCCACAACAGCAGTCATTACTATAGAAACTGTGATCCCTGATATGGACATGCCAAGCTGTCCAGACTGTGTCAATAAGACAGAATGACCCATTTCAGTAGTCATTACATGGAATTCATTGAGTCTGTGGCTTTGAGGGCAAATGAAGAGAGTGTGAGGGAGTCTGAGGAGCAGACGGCATCAGGCATATTGTTAAAGTCTAATTACAGGCCAGTCTCCATTCAATCATGGAGCTCGTCATCTGGAAAATGTGTGTGTCTGCACAAGAAGCCAAGGGTGGGTTGTTTTGAGTGATTCTGCCCACATTCATGGCTTTGAGCGTTAATTACTGTGAACTAGAACAACGCTATAAAGTCTAAAACGCATTTTGAAGCATGTACTCATATACTCTTCTTACTTAACCGACAGTATAGGTCATTTTCTTAACAACCCAGCAGTAAATTATAAAAACACAGTTAAACCCAAAATACAGATAAAGTGTTTTTAAAATGTTTTATATAGAGAGAGAAAGAGAGAGAGGGAGATAGAGAGAATATGGGTTTATAGAAATTTGATGGATGTTCCCATTACTTCTGTGGCTGCCTATTAAGTTTTGAGTGGAAAAACTTAACTGGCCTGTAGCTAGAGCTTGATTTAACCTTAAAAAACACTTAAGCTATGAATTGGAGAAGATTGCAGTTCTGGTTTTCTCAATCCTCAATGAATAATCCCCTAAAATGGGTTCAAGATGTTTACAGAATAGTTAAACCTGCAATCAGAACATGTTCTATTAAATCTAGAGATGGATTAACAATAGTATGTCATCAAAGTTAATATAGATGTAAATGTACACTAAAAATAATTTTAGAAGTATACTGTACTGTATATAAATATAATACAGAATATAGGTATACCCGATTAATTATTGTGAAAGCTGTGTGAATAATTAAACCAATGACTTGCACTTTTACATATTGAATCACACTGATGAGACATAAAGGAGGCAAAGCTGGTGTAGCATTTGATCATTTGAAATAACATTTTAGCCATTGGCATTGTTGATTTCTAGATGTTTAAAAAGTTTAAAGACATATGGATCTAAAAAGCACAAATTGCAGCCAATTAATTCTGGTTGTATTCCAAACAACAGCGCTATTGCTGTGCTTTGACTGCAGGTAGCAGAACACTCTTTTGCTTTAAAAGAATTAACTTTGTTCTGATGGCAAAAAGAGACACTTATATTTTACAATCTTCAGGTATAAATTATCCATATTATATATAATATAAAACATTTATATTATATATAATATAATATAAATATAATTTATAATATAATTATATTTATAAATAATATAATATAAATAATATAATATAAATATAATTATAATATAAATATAATTTATAATATAATAATAATTATTATTATTATTCATTTACCGGTATATATAATATAAAACATTTAATTTCCTGAAAATGCTCAGATCAAATCAATCAGAATCACAAAATTCTGTCAACAAGGACTAAAATTAAAAAAAAAATGAATGCATGGGGTATTTCTTTAACAGCTTAGCACATCTGCAAAGTTACATTTCTATACATAATTTTTCACAAAATACCTTATACTCCAAATATATACAGAGCACCTCATTTTACAAATTTTTTTTTCTGCTTCTCAGGTGGATTTAACTCTATACTTTGACCCAGCCAGTCTAACACAATAGTGTGCTTTAATCTAAATGAGTAATGTGCAGCTATAAAAGGTACATATGTATCTTGAGAAAGCTTTAGGAATATAGTATGCAGACCACACACAGCTTTACATTAGAATATTACCAGATGACTATGAACTTATTTAAGTACTAGGTAAATGTATAGAAGAAATCAAAGCATGGATGTGCAGAAATGTTCTTTAGTTGAATCGAAACAAAACAATATTTTTGTGTACAGGTAGCACCTCATGTATAGCAATTGGAATTGCCTTGCTGTCAAATGGTTGCTGCTTAAAAAACTTGCCTTGCCTAGATACTGATCAGTTATAATTAACAAGCCAATTTTCCAATTGATCCAGAACTAGAACTGCACATAACTTACAATAAGACACTAGCTTTAAATGTTGCAGTCACTTTTATAAATGAAAAGTATTTTCATTACAAATTTTTGTCCAAGTCAGCTCAGGGCTCCTTTATTGCAACTATATTAATCATAAGAATTATAAAAATTCTAATTAACAGTGGGGACATATTCACTTTTTTTTTTTTTTCTCAAGCAATAATTTGGATTGATGCAGCAGGTAGCGCCCTTTGGACCTCATCAAAACATTTTAGTGAAAAGAGGTACAGCTGACACACTTTATCTTTAGACAATCCCTTTAGTTACTTGCTGAATTTTTCCAATGTTGTTGGTCAGCTGATATAAATTTCCACAAGTTATTTGGTGAAGTGGTGGGAGCCTTTCATGCGTCTAAGGGTGGGCAGAAGAAGATACAGGTGAGCCTGGGGTCAATCCCATGCAAACTGGATTGTATAAAGGTAAATGGTCTGGTAACAGAGCACACAGTTTTATACATTCAACTTATTCTTGCTGATAATTATTTTAAAAAGTTAATTAGGTAGATACAAAAGATTAATGCCAAATAGATCAGGAATAATCTGATAGGAAGAATTATGATTTAGCCAGAGCTGCTTGAAGAGGAGCTCATGGAGGTTGGAAAAACCTCGCTGTGATTTTTTTCCTGAATATAAAGTGAAAGGCGAATAATAGAATTACATGGTTTCACTGCCAAAAGCAGTGCCAGAGCGAGGAAACTTTTTAAGACAGAACAATCAAGCATATCTCCTGAGATGGATTGCTGTGAATGTGCTTTGTTCTTCACATTAGTAAAACAGTGCATTGTAAACCATGCACAGTTATTAAGAAGGATTTACAAGTAAATGTGCTAATCAAGGATAGCAGGGTCAACTAATTCTTTAGCTGCATAGCACACTGCTTAAACTTCAACTAATTTTGTCTCCTTGCCCTGGAGATAATCTACTCTGCTTCAGTTCATGAATTATACCATAACTTTGCATTATGGATTTTCTTTTCCATTATTTCCTCATATTATTAGTCAACATTGACATTGACATTTAAAGTTGCTTATCGCAGCAATCGACAGACTAGTGACTCTTTGGATGAGGCACAATGTGCCAAACTGTCTTTGCAGCTCATTGCACTGCACATTGTCTGTGACATCCTTCATTCCAAGTATAGAGTGCACAAAGAATATTACAGTTATGCAAATATTCCCTTTACTTGGCTCTTGATATGCCCTCTATGCTTCATTAGTTCACAAAACCTTAATTAAACAGTAAAAGTACATTTTTATGTGTTTGGAAGGTCACTTTAACAAAACACTCAAAATACAAATTTTTTTCCCGCCATTTGTGTAATATTATCTCTCAAATTAATCACACAGGGTCTTTCCTAATATTTAATAATGCAATATCTTATTGTATATTCCCTGATGCAAAATTAAAATTCTCATTTATTAAACATAACATCTAAAGTCTCAACTGTAATTTATCCTTTTATTTTACTGTTAAAGATCCTATACATATAGAAAAATGTTGTTTCAAGATGATTTGAGCTTAACAAGAATAAAGTGTTCTTCTCCTGTTAAACCAGCATCGCCATGACGACATGCAGCCCAGTCCAAGGAACTTCCTTGGATCAAGTGACACAATAACATAATTGACAATTGATTTTACTTTGCATGCTCATAATTCAATTGTTTCTGGAAGCTGATTTGCTTTAGTTCCATTCAGTCAAATGTGATGTACACAAAAAGCAATTAACACCGCTTGCTGTAACCTCCACTGCTTACAAGTTCATAATACAGTTTTTAATCACTGAAATTTAGCTGAGCTCGACAAGTGCACTGTTGGTGTCTTTTTCTCTCGCCTTTACTGAAAATTTGCCCCAAAAGAAGCTTGTCTTTTGTGTACAAACTTTATTTATTGTACTGTACAACTTTGCAATAGGCCATGAAATACAACGAGTAACATAGCTAATCCTCACCTCATCGCACCCTGAGCACTTGAAAACTGAAGTCTAATACCTCATTCTGAGCATATACTAACTTAATTTCTTGTTTTCCTGAAAATTAAAAAAATTCCACAGAAAAGACCTAGTAGTGCAAGTATAAAAAAATGTCAATCCTTTTTCCCCCAAATTCTAATTGAAATTACTAATTTTCTCATAGCTCATTTCTCATAGCTGCTTTTATTATTGAATGGTGTAACCCTAGTGTGTTACAAACTGATTATTGGACATTCTTTTATGGAATTTTCTGTTAGACGGATTGCAGTTTCATCAATGTTATCCGGGTATTAAAGCAGCATAGCAGCCCTAAACCATCACTCTGCTACTACAGTATAGTACCACCATTTTTGACTGTTTGTATGATGAGCAATTTCAGAAATAATGAATTAGCTTTACACCACATGCAACAAAATGCACAGCTTCCAAAGAAATACACTTTTGACAAGACAGACCATTCAGCGCATTCTATGCAAAATATGTTACATATATTTCTGTGTACTTTTTGATCAGCAGGGTTTCAGCCACAGAATGTTTTATAAGATTACTATTCTTTTAGCCAGTAATTGAGCCCAAGTAACTGTAAACTCAGTTGTCCCCCAAAAAAGTTAATCTCACTTGTGCTTTAGTGCTTTCAACAATTTTAATCATTGTTTGAGAAAAAGTTGTATTGATGTACTGAAGTCATCAAGACTCTCACAGCCTATCTGAGTAAGGACTATTCTCCAAACTTCCCAGTCCATATTCTCATATAGTACTGCTGCTTCTTAACCTCTCCATGTCTGTCTACTTCACTGTCTGTATTTCTCCGTTTTCCTGCTGTGCAAAGCTCTGTGAAAAGAAATACACTTTAATTGGCAATGCTCTCCTGTTGTGTAGAGGAAAAGAGTGTAAGCCTCTCAGTTTGACGAACAAGGGCTGTGCTGTGTGAACCTGGATCAAAAAAGCTGAGGTCTAGGACTTTAGATTGCTGCTCAATTTTCGCGTAACCATTAAGGGAAAGAAAGAAACAAAATAAATGTTGTTCTCTCTACACCTCATAAGAAATAAACAGAGCCAACAGCTTTTTTTTTTCATCATAAATGTCCTGAAAATGAAACCATTAATGTAAAAATTACCTAAAAATCAATTGATATAATTCTTTCAGCATCTTTTATTTATTTCGATGTCACTGTGCTCTGCATTTGTATATAAATCACCAGCATGCCCACAAGACATAATTTTTTATTCTATTTGTTGCAATTACAGGTTAGAAGTCAACAGACTTCCAGTGGACACCAGGATTTCCTATCTCATTTTAATTCAATCCACATCAACAGTCAACAATCACTAGAACTCATTTAAATCACCCACAAACAATTTGCTGGGTTTAATGAGTTGGGACAGATGCACACTCTACACATGAGCCGGAGCTCAGACAATCCTGCCTACAAAAGCAATTACAATAAGGGAATACAACCTTATTTCTAGGATCTTTTCATGCTCTTGCTCTGCCTGGGTAAATAGCTTTAATAAACTAGAGCTCACCACTTGATGAAGCTTACTAGACCGACAGATTGTTCAGAAAATACAAAACCAAGCATAGCCATGAACCACATTTCAGAAACACAGTAACTCTACATCACTTTGATGTGAGCTCTGTTAAAAAAGTGAGAACTGTTTGTCTTGGATAAAAGCAGCTGAAATCAAACTTTTTCCATAATGTGACCCAGCACTCAAAGAAAGGGTGAGGAACTCTGAGTAGTTTATTACTATTAAACATCTATTTGTGTTCCTGGTATACCCCACTTGGAGACGGCCAAGGGGGTCACCAGGGACATGCTGAAGGGACGGTGACTCATCCAGACTCCCCTGTTCCTCCTCTTATCCATTAGCCTTTCGCAGGGTCAACCCCAAGAACACTATCCAGGCTAGAAAAGGAGCTGTGCTGCTGTGCTCAATCCAGACAGCCTTCAGCCTTATGCATAGGCACATAGATTATCCTGGTTAAATCAGGACTAAAGCCTTTCAGCACAGAATTACATATAAAACTATCACAAATATAGCAAACTATTGCAAATTACACACAATGCATAATAATGGTTCATGTGTAAACTCTGTGAGTTGTGCTTTGCCTAAAAGTCCTGTCATGCAAAGTATTGTGGGCAACCAGTTATATAGCTGTATATTTCCACTTTGGCTCAAGTGTCCTTACCGATTTCCACTATTTGGAAGACGCCCACATTTCTCAGCTGGTCCTGGAATGCCTCAGACCTCCCCTAGATGGGCTGGAGGACGTGTCTGGAGAGAGGGAAGTCTGGGATTTCCTCCTGAGACTGCTGCACCATGATCAGAACCTGGATAAGAGGAAGATGAAAGGTATGAATAATTTAGCGATTAAATAATCTTTAACTCATATAAAAAACGTATTATCAAATATGTTGGATGTGATTAAGCAAATGGAGGCCAATTAACACATTTACACTACCCCACTGAAACTGATCCAAACCAAGTTTGGACCAAGCTTGTATCAGTTAACCATGCCAAACTTGGGTCTTACGACCCTTTCCACATCATGCTAGCACGGTTCCTTGCCTCTTATCGGCAGTCCACGATACTCCATCTCTCAAGACGGGAATTCCGATAAAAATGGTGGTGCCTAGAACATTAAAGAAATGATGTGCTGGATAGCGTCCCCTGCCCAAAATTCAATGGGAGCCTCTGTCTTTGCATCATTCCAGGTTGCACCAAACTCTCAAATGACTGTCGTGCAACAAAGATCTGTAAATTGCAAAGCTGGGCACGCCGGAAAACCTGCAAAATGAGTCAGCTGACTGTAAATGAGAGATGACTCGGCCTGCTCATTATTGTCAAAGAGCCGAGCCACAACTGAACCGTTCTGAGCCCTACTGTTGAACAGTACTAGATTTAGCATGGTTCAGTTATGTCTGGAGCGGTACAGATCAGTTGCATTCCATTTACACTCAACAGTTATCTTGGTCACCGTACTTGGTCAATTTTGAAACCGACAAAAGACAAAGACAAAAAAAATCAGGCATAAAAATCTATGTTCAGTAGTGATCTCTCCTTGCTCTATAAGTAGAGGATGTGTGATGCCCTGAGTACCGGGCACATTGTAGAAACCTTGCAGCATTAGAAACCCTCCAGAAATTTGTTTACAAAAATATAGTGGCCTCAGCAAAAAATGATCAGGACAATTAAAAATATATATCCAAATCAACAAAAATGAATAAAGCTACTCTGATATTTTTTATTTACCAACATGTAATAAGGTATGTATGTGGAAAGAATAGCAATAAATATCGTACTGTTAAAGAGCCAAGTCAATTTTACTTGCTCTGTGACTGCAAACTGTATGTGGCCATAGTTAATAGAATTAACCAAAAAAGCAATAATATGAAAGCTATCTTATATGATCCAAAAAAACACCACTGAATGATGTGATTGAGGTTATGGTGAAAAATATCTAAACAGAATTAGAAAACAAGCAATGCTCCTGATATCATAGTAAAAATTATGGTAGTGTGTGGTTATTTAAGCAATAACCAAAGGCACAAAACTGGCAAAAACAGGCTGAAACTAAAGAGGAAAAGTAATTATATGGGGAAAGGCAGGAAAAAAGCTGGTAAGGATAAAGTGTGAAACAGGAGAGGAGAACAGCTCATCATGGATTGATCCTCACACTCTTTGTAGTCTTGTCCCTCCTGTCTCCTTTCAGATGAATAGTAATTGCCCCACCGCCTTTAATCATGTGTTGAATTGGTGGAAAAAAAGGAGGAAAACGCTTCTTCAGCGGTTGAGAATCAATTGCTCAGAGAGCCAACCTATTGCACCGTCGCTTTATCCCCCCATCAGACAAACAAACGCTCTTACAGGACATAGCACACCCACTTCTTCTAAGGCTTTCTGTGACAGAAACATGTACAAAGTAGCGTAAGCACCCATGTCAGAGTAAATGACAGAAGTACTAATTACGGTGATGGCTAGGTGAAAAAGAGGACAAATTCTAAAGGAGAGGGAAGAGGACAAGAGAAAAATGGAGGTGCTGAACGGTGATCGCAGACTCTCATCTTGCCCTCTATGTCATATGTGGCACCAGACTGAGAGGGGGGATAATTGTTTCGTCAGGGGCGTGATTGCCATCACATTCCTTCCTTTCTGTGAGCAAAGCAGACACCTTTTACCACCTGCCACTCATTTAGCTTGGTTACATTGTGAGTAGCTACATTCAAAACTTTGCACTGCTCATAAATTCACAACAGAAAGCAGGGTGGGAAACTATCCACATGAGAATTAAATTAAGCCTTGTTTTAATATACACTGTATAGCCAAATCATTTTTTTCCTCTTACAGTCTTGTAATAGACTAAATCCTGCCAGTTTTAGGTCATGTGGGATTACAAAAATTATTTTAATGTGCCAAATATAATATAACCACCACTGAAAGAGTGTGAACAGTTTTTGACAGGTTCTCATAACATATTTGTCTGATTTGTGGCCAATTCCTCCAGACAGACTATCCCAAACTACTTGAAGTATGCAAAGTAGGAGAATGTTTTCTGACTTTTTTATGCATAGGATTAATTTAAACCAAGCTAAAATATAGTACATAGTAAAATATATTAAATATAGTATGTGTCATAATACCAACTCAGAAAAAAGGGAGTAAGCATGCAATACAGATATATTGAAGACTTGCACAGTTCTTATTGAGTCTACTCCACTTTAAAAGGTGTCAGCCATGTATCTTTACAACAAAAAGTTTAACTAAAAAAAAGATAATTTCCTGTTATATCTTTTTAGGAAATCAACAACTTCTGTGTTCATTTTTTATTTAAACAGAAATTACTCTAAATGTTTCTTTGCACAGCCAGAAGGAAGTGCGTTTCCTTTTTACGGCACTTACAAGTACAATTGTAAATGGATCAACACTGAGGCTGTGTTCAAAAGTCCGCCCTAACACCTAAATCCCTCAATCAATATATAGAGCAGGGACAATATAGTAGAACTTATAGTGAACTCTGTTACCTGACCAGTCGGACAGAGTATAACTACTTTTCGCTCCCCGTTGGTCATGTGACTCCACCTCCCCTCTGCACGGTGCCTGCGCCATGTTTGTTATTTGTCACTGCTGTCAGGTAGCGACATTCATAGGCGACAGTGGGCCACTGTGACAACGGCTGTCGGTGTAACCACTTTATATTGGTAGTGTGGTCATTTTAAGCGATAACCAAAGGCAGAAAACTGGCAAAAGCAGGCTGAATCTAAAGAGGAAAAGTAATAATATGGGGAAAGGCAGGAAAAAAGCCATCTTTGTTATTTGTCACTGCTGTCAGGTAGCGACAGTCATAGGCGACAGTGGGCCACTGTAACGGCTGTCTGCGTTACCATTTTATATTGCCCTGCTGGTTAGGACACATTCGGACACAGCCTGATTCTACAAATTTCTACAACAAATATATAGATATTAAATATTTCTTAGGAAAGTCTTTGCTAATTGGGTACATAATGAAAGTTAGGAATACTCAAAAGAAAGCCAAACAGCACAAAAAACTCTGTAATAAAAACAAAAAAAAATAATAAAGGAAGGATAATTGTAGAATATTTGGTGAATTAGGCCTAAGGACAACAAAGTTGCTCATCTAGATTTATAGCCTAGAGCAAATCATGGACAGAGTAGACGCCACACATGGAATCAGAGAAAATTAATTTCAATTAGACACTTGGAACATGTTGAGGGAGAAAAAAAAGACTTGTGAGCAACTCTCACACACTGAATGAGAATGAATGGTTGTACAGCTTTAATAGGCACAATACACTTCATGTCCCCTGATTGATTGTGTAGCTTGTGCCTTTAATGTGAATATTTCCAAGAGCAATTTAAACAATAAGTACCACAAAGTCAATGTTCAACCCTTCCATCCGTTGGCCTTTAAAGGTCACTTTCAGAATGATGAGTTTTTCCCCATTCCTTTGGAGTGCCAACACAGTAATGTTTTTAGTTGCTTTGACTTTCTACCCTTATCATTATGTAGTAAAGCTGTAACACTGATTGGGCTAACTATTAGAGGGGTGGAGGGCTAGGAGGGGGTTAGCGTAGTTATTTCAGAGTATGGTCACTAAAATGTTCTGAAAAACTTTGCTCTTTTAAACCACTAAATGTTTTAGATCATAAAACTATGATGGCCAAAAGGTGTTACGTCAAAAACAAAAGCCACAAAACAAAAACAAAAGCGACAATGGAAATACAAAAGCCACACAAACTGCAACAATAATAACAGTGCTGCTGCTCATCTTGTAATTAAGGACCCAAAGATCATACTTACTAGCTCTCGGTTACCTGCCGTAATTCATGGTCCTGCCTGCTCAGGTGTCTAACTATTGCGCACAAAAGAAAATGATCTACAAACTTACAAGAAAGGCAGAAAATGTACTGGCTGTTGAATACATTATTTAAAGGAATAGTACACCCAAAACATGATTAGCCTTCATTTTCTACTCACCCCCATGCTGAACAACACTCTGGAGTACTTTTTTGATATCTCAAATGCATCTGGAGATCTGGGAGGCTTCTTGCTGTCTGCTGACATTCAAATAATGGAGGTCTATGGCGCCCGAGGCAGAAAGGTCCATAAAAGTCCACAAAAAACGTGTCAATATTCCTCCATACTGCTCGTCCAATGTATTCCAAGTGTCCTGAGTGGGTAGCATCCAGAATTTACTCGAAACGAAGTCATTTAGAATGTTTTTAGAGCATAAACAGTAGTGTATAGGATTTCCTGAAAGCGCGCACATGCGCGCTCCCGACACTACGGAAGCCGGCAGACCAAACCAGCGCATTCAGCTCGGCAAAGAACTCATGCTCTTCCTCAACACTGAAGTCCTCAGACATTTTTCTTTCGTTGTTTCTTTCTTTGCACAGGTAAACAGCACATTTCTTCTTCTACGCTTGCATTATTGGCAGAGCAGACGCTGAATGCGCACTTTCATCTGGTTTGGTCTGCCGGCTTCCGTAGTGTCGTGAACGCGCATGTGCGCGCTTTCAGGAAATCCTATACACTACTGTTTATGCTCTAAAAACATTCTAAATGACTTCGTTTCGAGAAAATGCTGGATGCTACCCACTCAGGACACTTGGAATACATTGGACGAGCAGTATGGAGGAATATTGACTGTTTTTTGTGGACTTTTATGGACCTTTCTGTCTCGGGCGCCATAGACCTCCATTATTTGAATGTCAGCAGACAGCAAGAAGCCTCCCAGATCTCCAGATGCATTTGAGATATCAAAAAAATACTCCAGAGTGTTGTTCAGCATGGGGGTGAGTAGAAAATGAAGGCTAATCATGTTTTGGGTGTACTATTCCTTTAAGGTCCAGAACAGTCTTTATTGTAAAGATTTAGTGTACGGACCATATCAGATCCATTATATATATAAAACTTTGCTCATTGCCACTGATTTGGCCATAAATAGCAAATTACAACTATATTAAATTCATACAGCTGCACAAGGAGATATATATTTTAGCTTATTATTATGATGTAATGCTAAATCTTCATCAAATTTATGAAATGGTAATATTTCAAGTGATTCATGCATGTCTGAGTAATCGTGAATTATGTGCTGGGGAGCACTGTGAAAATGAGTGGATGAGTAATGTCTATGTAGAGCTGCCCCCTCCAAGAAGCATCTCCATTGACTGTGCTGAACCTGCACGGTAAACAAAAGCCCACTTTCTCCAGTCAGGGAGCAGTAATGTGAGGCAAGGCACCTTAAAGGTGACTCTTTGTGCCGCTAACCTTCCCAGTGAAGCAACTTTTCTAGATAATGTCGAGGTTGTGAAAATCTGGGTTACAGCCCCCAGAGGTCCCTGACTGTTTACCCTTCAGAAGTGGCATGATACGGAGACATAATAAATTAGGTGGCACCCAGATGGGTAAAGATGGCTTCCCTTTGAAGGCAAGTGATTTTCTTTCGGGTTGCCATAAAACCTTTACATTTAATAACAAATTAAAACCATCTAGGTAATTATAATAAATATAGTACTACATTTTATTTACGTTGAGGCCCCTTTCATGTCACCCAACCTTATAAATAAAACCTGGAAAGCTTAAAAACATTAAAAACTTTAAACTTAAGTTGATTTTAAAAGCCACCATATATGACCATTAAGGTTCATTGCTTAGCTAAACGACATTAAAATAAGATAATTCTGAAGGAGATGTAGATTATACTGTACTTTCTAAATATACTCAGAAAGGACCTCCCCCCTTGGAAAGTCTCCCTCTTGGTTTCTATCACTGTACATATATGGGCAGTTTATTGTGTACAGCAGCTGCACATCCTCAGAAAGGAAGGTGCTCCACAAGGTCATTTAGGTCAGATGAAAAAACAACCTCTATACCTCCCAATGACGCAAAAAAGAACAGGACATTTTACAGAATCATCACATCCAGGCCATTGCCTCTTCCAACACCTGCCATCTGGCAGAAACACAGAGCAATAAAAATCACAAACTGCCATAGAAAACGTTTTATAGAAAAACCACAATGGCTCTAAACTGTGTGTTAAATAGCAAAACTGCCTGCAATGCATTTCTTTTTTTTCTATTTCCTAATTACTGAGTCAACAAACCTTTTAATTTGATTGTCATCTAATCTTTTGCAATACAATGGAGAATAGAGATTGTTGGATAAGTTTCCTTTCTTTGTGAATCTATCAGTCATTTGGCTTGCAAAAAACAAAAAAACAGAGTAGTAACATAGAACTATTGCCCTAGCAGCGAAATAACAAAGGTTTGTGATTGTGAATTCTTGCACAGTTTATTTGCTGCTATACATTGGTTTAAAGAGCAGCCAAAAGCAGTATGATCTTCTCTGGTAAGATATTAATTTGTTGCATTAGGGGAATATTAAATTAATTTGATATTTCCACCCATTTTATACATCTGTGGAGTTTAATTAGTGTTGTAATTACTGACCAACCCACAGTCTCAGCCCATTATTGTGGAGGCTGAGTGTTAGAATTATGGGATTGAACGGAGATGGCTTTACAGCTGGCCTTGGTGGTGTTTAATATGGCAGGTCAGTCAATTCATTTAAGCCACATTAGTCTCTGCTGTCGATTTGGGGTGTCAGCACCTTTGCCTGGCTTTTGCCATTTTGTTACCTCTGGTGGAGAATGAGTCGAAAGGGGAGAAAGGACAGTCCCAGTTTTATCAAATATAGACTGATGGACTAGTAGTGACACCTGAGGCTCAGCCACTTAACAGGTTCTAATGGTTGTACCAGATTACCTGTCTAAGGCAACTTATTGCCATCCAAAAATCACCATCTCAAATTGATAGCACCAGCATTGCCATGGAGAAAGATCAGTTCAAGCCTCTTCAAAAGAGGATCTGATGACCTCGCTGCTGCATTAGAAATGCTATTTTCACACCTGAGCATTTCAAATTGTGTTTGGGCATGCTTAATATTCCATTTCTGTGATATATAGGAGATGAGTGTGGGTGCTGTGTGTGGCATTATTTAATATTAAATACAGAATATTAGAATGTGTCACTCATCTCAAGTTTATTTTGCCACAAGGAAAGGCAGAAGTTCATTAATCTCAAGACAGCAAATCATTAATTTATCACACTCAGACAATCTATCCTCTGCACAAAGTTGGAAACATGATAAAAGCTACAATGGCTTACAAGACCATCAATATTTGTACCCTACTAACATCTTGACCATAAACCTGAATTTATTTTTTCATACAGTGTAATAAACAAAAGAGAAAAAAGTAGAGATTTTTTTTTTGTATAAATTTGACAAAGATCTTAATATGACCTTTTTTTGTCCTTTTCAGTTTAATGAAACAAAATAAAATCCTAATCGATTTCAAGAAGCCACTCGTTAAAAAATGAAGTCGAACTGCATAAGTATGAATCTAGCTTCTCTATAAAGGAGACAAGAGGAAAAATCATCATAAAGCCAATAAACACAGTTAAAAAAAAAACTGTACACACAAAACTGTAAACAGCCGAGAAGAGGTGATTACGTTACTTTCTGCACAGATTCACACCTTAAGTGGAGAAATCTGTCAAGAGGACAATTATTAGTCATGTAGTTTACATTTCAGACTTTTCTTTTTAAATGTGGTGGAAAAAATAAGATGTTCCACTTTCAGCTTGTCATGTAATGCAGGAAAGGGTGTTATGATCACAAAATATTAAATTTCACTTCAGCTACGTGAGAAATCATGTGTTTAGGGAAAAATTTATAATATACATCACTTGAAGCTCATCATACTCTCAGTGAAATAGGGTTGCAGTATCATATCAGGGGGTTCATTTTCTACAGCAATAACAGGGAACCTTTTCATGAGATTTTTAGGAGATGAATGGAGCTAAATGTAGTGTCAAAACAGCATGTAGTTAAAATATGAATTAAATAACTGAGATCAACACTTATCCGTGTATTACAATAACCAAAGAAGTGTTTAGAATGAAAAATAAAATATGAGGTAAGAATAGCAAATTACTTTTCACAGCAAATCAACTTTTGGACTGATTTTCAGCTTTGTTTTCTCAGTTTGGAATATAGTGATAAACTTTAGCAACCATTTGTAAAATCTGTTTTCTAAAATTCTAAACCATGCATTATTATTTAGTATCCCACTAAGAACAGTATATCATATTCTTTTTGTCCTAAAGTGCATAGACCAGAAATATTTCATGTGAAATGCTTCAGGCATCAGTAAGAAGAGGAAAAATTATAATCGTCGGTTACATTTAATGAACAGAAATCATTCATCCAAAAGCACTTGAACTGTAATACAAAAAGTTCTGGACTTTTTTTCTTTAATTACTTTCTGACAGCGAACATCTACCAAAGTCTGATTTGGTTCCCCACCTCAGGGCTTAAACGAAGGAAATCCAGAGGTGCTCCACAGCATGTCGTATACCCACTTAGGAAATGGCTAATTTAACATAAAGCTCTTTTCATTCAGTGAGATGGAGGATAGTAGAGAGTATTTGGGAGCTTCTTCTTTCTCTAAAAATGCTTCAATCAAGCTTCACATTCACAATAATATACTTACACAAACACATGTTCAAAGGCAGTATAAGCCAGGCAGATGCTGTACTGCATTAATTCAAATAATAAAATGGCAACAAGTGATAACTATAACTAAATAGACAATACTTCAATTGCTAATCTCTACAAATATTTTCTCTTTGCAGTTATAATTCCAATTTCATTTTATTTTTTAAATCAGATTAAAGCAGATGAAAAATATGGTAGACTGTCTTTTTCGCATAATCTTAAACATTTTGAAACTGTTTAAAACTAAGTTTCTTTGTTTGCATTTTTAATGAAAGCCAGCAGACAATCTAGTCAATTATAAACTAATAACAAGGTTTATAGTGAGAAATAACTACACAGTCAATTACTTGTGTTAAGATATCAAACGTTTTTGGAAACTGCTCAGATTTTCTAACTTTATATCTTTAAAATTGTTTTACTGACATGCAGGAGATACTCAAGTGTTGCATACTGCCTTTATGCTCACTGAAAGACGGCTATTTCAATTTCACTCTTTTATCAGACTGACTAATATATGGCTGTTTCTGGCCCCAAAAAGCCAAGAGACCTTGTAGGAACCAAACAGCTGCCACCTTTCATGCCACTTTACTTTAAAAGCTCAAGTTGAAAAAAGATAAGCAGAATTTCTGATAAGCAATCAACAGCAGGCTCTATTATCTATATCTGTCTATATCCACAGACAAGATGGACAAAAGGGTTCATTTCTTTAGGCCTAAAGCACAAAACAAATCCAAAATGCTTTAACATAAAAAATGAATTATGGCTTAATTTATCAGTTCGGAATAAACTGAACACGTTCCTTAGACTGTGCAGAAATCGAAAAAAGTGCTAAGTAATCAATTAGGCATGATAAATATATTTATTACGTTGTTCAACTTACAAAATGTCAACCTTTGTTTAGTATATAATGTGTCTGTAACATAATTATTCAATACAATCAAATTGTACTTGTTAAAAGGTTTATTCAGTAATTTAATATTCTAATAACAGAAAGACTGGGGACCAACAGTTAATGTTTTGTATTGTTTTAACAAGAGAAGGGGCTGTAAATTACCTGCAACTGAAGTACTTTATTAAACGCATTTAGAAATTATACTGTTGCAAAAGTTGTTAAATGCACTCCGAAAACTTCACCTTGACCCTAACAGTAAAAAGTGCAAACTACACTGCATGATAACTAGACATAAAAACACGACACTGAAGGTTTATTTACCATATTTTTCAAGATCATAAATTGTACCACATTGAGAATGTTTTTTCTTATTGGCTTAAATACCACTGTTAAAGACAAATCAACAACCTCAAACACTAACCCACAACAATTGAGCAGAAACATCGTAATAGATGTTTTTTTTTTTAACCAGACATTGCCAGCTAATTATACTTGTCTCATTCAAAAGAAAAAAATAAATATTGCATAATCTTTGCATAAAGCTTCATCAGTTTAATGTCTTTATATAGTGCGAATTTTTCAAAAAATTGCACTTAATCCAATGCAAACCAATTATGCAGGCATATGTGCAGCAACATTAAAACCGGGTATGTCTGATAAGACTTTTAACTATAAGTCACTAAAACATTCATAAACACATGAGAATCCATCTTATACTGCTCCCACTTCAACAATTTGAAACCAGCCAAACATGGGTTGGCCAATCACTGTGCAGTATAATGGTTTTAAGGCAGGACAAAAAGCTGTGACAAAAACAACAGCAAAATGTTCTGCTAAATTTCCCTTAATGCAAAATGTAAAAAAAAAAATTAAAATTTGCATACATTTAGTAAGATAAAGATATGAAAAAAAGCATTTTCATTTTTAATTGAAGAAAGTATTCATTCTATATGTATAAATGTTTCATATACCGTATATATGTTAGTGTACCATAACTCTATGAAATGATTAAATTTCTGTTACAAAATAAGTTGACGATTATTTCAATAATATGATTAATCCAATGAATCCAACTAATTTTTTCAGTCCTACTTGCAACAATGTTTTAACCAGGGCTCAGCAGATTAAGAAGTGATGGAGTTACTTGTAAAGACAAGGACTCTACTGTAGATTAAATCATACAACCGAGAACAAAAACTAATTCTAATCAGGTAAGTGTGTTGTCTGTTTTGTTGCCCAATAACAACAGATAGGAAGCTCAGTTAGCTTTCGTGCTTAACCGGAGGTCAGACTGCCATTAATTGGTATATAGGGTCACATGACTATTTTATTGGACGATCCTACCCTCTTAAGTTACATAGCAGAATTTTAGAGAAAAGCAGCACTTATTAAGTTTGGATACCCCCTAAGTGCTGAATACTGATCTGAAAAATAATTCATACATCTTGAATTGGATTAAAAATTTATACATCGTTATTCAAAATAACTACATAGTCCTAGTTATAATAGCAGGCTTTTATTTTATTTGTTTTTAATCATAACTAGTCAAATTTAGACTGGTCCAGAACTTCTAGCTGACGATAGTCTTTGCACCAGTTTTTTCAAAGAATCTTATTTTAATCTCCTTTAGAGTGAAAATATAGAGGCAGATGAATAAACATCAAATATTAACTCATAATCATCATTATGTTATACTATCGATGCCCCAGTGGGATTAACAGGTTTTTGTTCCAGTTAAAGTGATTATATCATGTACTGTAATGCAGTTATGTGAAAACTATATTAGTACATCTTATTAGATATTTTGTTCTGCATTAATTAATGTTCACATATCCTTAATGAATATTTGTTATAATTATAATAAAGTGATTTTACAACAGGTAAACGCTCAATATTGTTCGCTTCTCACTTTCAGCTGTGTGTTGTTTAAGGGGTTTATCAGGTAAATATTGTCAAGAGAGATTAATATCTGGGCTTTGACCAAGTTCAGGACTGTGTTTTTCTTTATTCTCCTCTTAATTTTCCCTGAATTACTGTACTAGTAATTCAGTACTCAGACATATCATCTTGCAGAGTCCAGTTTTGTGTATATTCTTTTTTACAAATGGTTTCACTTTTCCCTTTAGTGCCCTGTGGTGCATGGAATAGACATGGTGGATGCAAGACATCCTGGAGCATAACACTTCATGCTCCATGCTTCAGATTTTATTAAGTTCTTTCCTGTTATGCAATATTTCCTTTAAGCTAAAAAAAAAAGTTGTCTGAGCTGGAGAGTTGAAGACTCATCTGTCCTAAGAATATTTCCCCAAAGTAATGCTTTTTGTTTACATACTGTACTCTGAGGCAAATATTTTTAAAGCATTAATTGTGTTTATCTTAATAGAAATTTTAATAGGCCATTTTTTTTTAAAACACAATACATATACATATGTACAAATATATTAATCTAAATTTCAATTTAGTGTTTTCTTTTTGTGAACAGCAAAAAAACAGAGGTTTATTCTAAAAGGAAATACATAAGCATGTTGTCAATGTTTGTAGAGGTCAAACTTTTTGTCAGAGTCAATGAAAAAAATAAAAAAATTCCTAACATTTTAACTATAAAGCTATGCTTAGCTCAACAACATGGAGTGGGTTTGCATGTCACTGTTTGCAGGGATGAGAGCTTTAATTACACTTCACACAGTTTGCACCACAGAGCCTATTAAACTGGAGTGTCAATCTCAAACTCATTTATGGGTGATATGCCATATCTCTCATTACATTAATCAATGATACTGAGCCTCAGTGGAAACACGGCACTGTGATGGATTCTCCTTCTATGATGATGAAGTTAGAAGTATTTGTTATGAAAGCAATCGCATCAGAGGGCAAGAGTGATTAGCACTCTGATTCGTCTTTAACAAGAAGCATCTGAGCAAGGACTAAAAATTTAGGTTTCTAAAATAAAACCAGAATGGCAGTCAGTGAGAGTGGTGCTTGAACTGAGAAGGACTCCAACAAAATTAGTGTTGGACACAATGTCTCCCGAACCCAATACATGATTGCAGACTTGGAGAGGATCTTCAGATCCTGCACACACTGCAGTCAAATGTGGCCAAAATGTGATTTTTTTTGAGAGTGTAAATGAATTAGGTCAGCTGCTTAAAGCATATGGGAATGTTCATATCTGTATCTGATTTTTTCAAGTCACATTTGAGTCACAGTTATATGTGTTCTTGGTATGTGACTCTTGTGAGAACAACCAAGGCTGATTAGATGTGACATCACTTTCCATTGTATTCGTCACAACTTTGCGTCACCGAGAAGGAAATGGTAACAGACAGGAGCTGCATCAGTACAGCACAGTGAAGAGATGACAACACTTTAGATCTCCTCAATAAGCAGACAGAGAACTTTATATGAGCCTATGTGAATTGTCCACAGAAACTGTCTGGATTCAGGACTTATCAATTAACGATGCTCACCTCTGCCTGCCTGGCAAGCTACCTCTGGTCTCTCCTGTATATAGGCCCCTTCAAGCCAGGTCTAAAGCTTCATATGGAAGAAATCCAGAACCCTAAAGCTCCCAGGCCTCTGGTGGAGTAACCGAGCTTGGAAGAAAAGAGGGGTAAGACCGCCCCCGGTGGGGGATTGACAAACTGGAAGTGCTACTGCAACAACCCAGCAGAAAAACCACTAACTCCGCCTTTGTATGAGGAGGAACAAGAGGAGCACTGCCACAAATTTGCATGTGTCAGCAGAAACGGTTAGAAACCAACTCTATAAGGATGGCATGAGGGCATGACGTGCACAGATGGGTGTTGTACTGACAGTCCAATACCATGCAGGACATTTGGCTTTTGACAGGGAACACCAGGATTGTCAATTTCACCACTGGTGCCCTGTTCTCTTCACATATGAAAGCAGGTGACAGACGTGACAGTCTGGATACACTGTGGAGGGCGATTGGCTGCATACAAAATCCTTCAGCATGACCGGTTTGGCAGTGGGTCAGTAATTGTGTGGGGAGGCATTTCTTTCCCCAGATCCCTTGTGAGACCATATTAGACTTAGACTTCTTTATTTGTCATTTTGTATGCACAGAGTGCATACAGACCGAAATTGCGTTGCATACAGCTTATGAACATTGCATTGATATTTCAAATGAGATGGAATACCTTTCCGGATTGTTACACACGAGTTATACAAAAGGTGCAGCAGTGGTCAAAGTGTAAACAGTGCAGTGGATAAAAACAGTGTGCAAATTGCAATGGTTCAGTGCAAATAGGCATTTGTGCAAAAATGCGTTATTTCCTTCGGTTGAGAATAGAAATGAGATGAACTGGAAAAGCTAAAAGTTAAACGTTCAGCAGCATTTGATGCCCGATAATGTGCAATAGGTGCAGAGTTCAGTTTGTGGATCAAAGGTTCAACAGTCTGATGGCAGTGAGGAAGAAGCTGTTGCAGAACCTGGTGGATCTGCAGCGGATGCTGCGGAACCTCCTTCCAGAGGGCAGCGGAACCTCTTTCCAGAGGGCAGCAGGGACAACAGACAACCACACCAACATATGTTGGTGTGGTTGGCCCTGGGTTCTAACTAATACAGGACAATGCTAGACCTTGCGGCTGGAGTGTTTCAGCAGTTCATGCAAGATGGAGGCACTGAAGCTATGGACTGGCCCTCCTGCTCTCCAAATGTGATTCCGATTGAGCACATCTGGGATATCATGCCTGGATCCATCCTGGAGTTGGTGGATGCTTTAGTCCAGGTGTGGGAGGAGTCCATCAGAAGACCATCCACCACCTCATCAGGAGCATGCCCAGGCATTGTGGGAGGTCATACAGGCAAATGGAGGACACACAATATGGTAAGTCTGATTTTAACCTGTTTTAAGGACTTTACATCAAAGTTGGATCAACCTCTAGAGAGTTCTTCCACTTTAATTCTGTGTGTGACTCCAAATCCAGGCCTCCATTGGATAATAAATTTGATTTCCATTGATGCTTTTTGTGTGATTTTGTTGGCAGGATATTCAACTTTATATAGAACAAAGTATATAATGAGAATATTTAATTTATTTATTCAGAGCTAGGATGGATTATTTGAGTGTTCCCTTTATTTTATTTTTTTGCGGTATATATATATATATATATATATATATATATATATATATATATATATATATATATATATATATATATATATATATATATATATATATATATATATATATATATAACCATAAGTTATCAGACCTGGGTGGGAGAACAATAACTTTTTTCACATGGGATTATGGCTTTGGTTTCTGTTCCCCTCAACGAATGAAATCATTATCATAAAAAGTTCTCTGACAATTATGTTTATGTATCAACCTACCAAAGGACTGCATAATGGAAACTAGCTTTATCTAAAATATATTAAATTTAGATATTTTTTATATCACATTTTCTGATAAAAATCAATAAATCAATAAAATGTTTTTTTTCCTTTGAAAGACCAAGCCAGCATTTTTAAATCTACAGACTACAGAAATGTTTTATCTAAAAAAAAAAAAAAAAAAAATGCATAATCTAAAACTGCATTAAAAGACACGGGAATTCTCATGAATCATGTCATTCAAGTCAGGTGAGATTTTTTTTTTTCCTTAAAATAACATTACCTTCAAATCCTTCAGAGTTTCTTCACAGTCTAAATATATTGGATAACCATTAAAAATAAAAAAAACTCTTTGCTCCTTTTGTGGACAAATACTGCCAGACTCAGAATCAACTGCTTATTCCTAATGGGTTTAGGCATCTTTGGCTTACTGTCGGAATGCAGGTGAGGAATGGTGAATTTTCATCATCCCTCAATCATCTTACACGTCACTATCCATCATCTCTTTCCTTTTCTCTCTATTTTCCAACCATTATCTTTTCCCTCCACCCCAAATCTATTGTTCAGAAGTTCTAGTCTTGTCTATTAGATTCCACATGTTTGAAAAGCCCCCCAACTTGACATGTATGACAGATCCCTCACTTTCTGTTAATAATTGTCAGAGGATTTCAGCCATTTTAACTGTCATAAAGCATATATTGATTTAGTCCTATAACTGTCTAGGACTCACAGTTCCACATCTGCGTGTCTAAGAGGCACTGTATCTTAACACACAGCAGGTGTGGGAGTGTTGCTGCCCACTCTCACTTAACATGGTTTCAGGTTCAAGATGGTGCCAGTTAACCATCAGCTGCATGAGTCCTTACTGCACTCTTAGCAGCCTGCTATAAAGCAGGCCAGATGGCAGCATCCACACGGGAGCACATGGCACCTTACGACTGGGCCCTCCAAACGTCAGCGTTTTCTATGAATTATGGGAAATATTGAGAGCTCTCTTGTAAAATTAACACAGCTCTTAATGACATCAAGTGTCTGTAGAAGCTGAGGTCGTTTCAGCTACTGCTGGCTGTTGGCATTCTAAGTTGTCATTGTCACATATTTTTACCATCTCTATTGCATTCTGAGGCTTTATCAGTGACACACAGGCCTCATCTGTGCTGCTGCGAGGGCACAGTATGATCCTATCAAAGGGCATGTTAACTGCTGCGTTAAGCCTTAATGAAGAATAGATTATGACATTACTATGCAAAGCACATACCTTCCCCACGCTGAGGGGAAACCCGTAAAAGCCTGATAAGGGCTTTTTCTGCTGATCTCACACAAACAGTGTGGGTCCCCAGGGGGTTGTTTTGGCCTGGCTCAATGCGTACGATGCCATTGATTACGCTCAGACATGTTTGATTTGCTGACAGGGTAATGCAAACAGTCAGGCACATGAGCAGTGATCATGCACATATAGTATAGACTAACATGCTTGGGTACATGCAAATTCTACTGTTATGAAGCAATATTTCTTGACCTCAGAGCCTTCAGTTGGCAGCTACTCACCATTTACATAAGCAAGGGGAGGTCAAGACTACTATTTGGTCCTTAATTAACCCTTGGAGTCCCTTGGAACAGAATTTTACATTCAAAACGTATCAATGGTGAACTCATTTACTTGAACTTTATCAATCTTCCTTTATAATAATTGGAAGCAACACTACTACCCTGAAGCCTTCTTATACAAGACCCCCTGAACCATTAACAGTTAAACAGAAATGTTTAAAGGGAGGTAATTATATTCTTCAAAATCTTCAAAGCATGAAATTTAAAGCCATTCAAATATATAACCATTAAAAAATTATTATGCATCAGCCCACTGAAGCAGCAGAGCACTATTTAAATAAAAATACATATGAAATTCTGAATATTGTTAGAAATTTCAATTTTCAATAATTTTAGAAATTTAGTCTAACTAGTATAATATTTTTATTTTTATTTTAGATAGACAAAATGATTCTAGGCCTATGTTTCTTGTTAGTTTTAATCATGGTTAAAATTTAATATAACACCAAAAAAAGAAACACGAAGAAAACTTAAATGACATCAATAAAACTTTTTTTTTTTAGAGAGAGATGTCAGACCGCTTGAATTATGTACATTCTAGCGTTAATGTGTCCTTAGACCTTTTTTGCTATTATTTATTTATTGTATGGAGGTGATGGGATGTAAATGTGTTGAGGTGTAATGAAACCCAGGTTGCTTTGACGTTAAACTTTAGATGAACTGCCATGTTGGGTCTGGTGTCTCATCTACTTCCTGACCATAGTGAATATATTTTCTACATGGTTCAGATCAGTCTAGCATGTATACCTGTTGATGGTAAGTACTTTTGAAAAATAAAATCAACATTACCCTAAGGCTGACAAGCAAAACCAAGCCTGATGTGCTCAAAGATTTCTAGCTTGATGGCTTCATTGATTGTGGACTTTAGAAAACAACCCCAACATATAACATACCATACTAAACCAGTGATGTGGGAACTTAACACTTGAACTAAAGCCACATGGATTCTATACCGCTCCAGTCTACCTCTAGATCCTGGGTAATTAAAAAAATTAAAAAAAATGTCAACATCCCTTTCAGGTGTTTTTTTTTTTTTTTTTTCACTTTTTACTTTCATAGTCCAATCTGTGGTTCAGAAGTGGCTGAACCTGAGGAATCTCAAATCATTAGCCTCTGTGTAGGATCGGCCTGCACATAGCGATCCTTGATGCTCTAACTATAGTCCAAGTCTTGTAAAGCTCCTCCAAACCCATCAATAGATTTTCTTTGAGAATCTTCAGAATGCTGCAGGTATCACACAGTTTCCTTCACTTAACTTGAAATAAAAATGTTAGGATAAAGCAGCTTGTCTTCAGCAATTACTCCCGATTTCCTCTTCCAGGATTACTGCATGTTTTACTATAGAATGGTTACTTCTTTTAAATTTTTAAATATCTTTTAAGATATTATGCTGTAATCTTTTACCAGGAAGAAAAAAATATTTTGTGTCAAATCTTTCAGGGGCATACAGAAACTTAGGTTTGACTGTACACTACAGATTGACACCAAAACAGAAAAATGAACTAACTATCGCAATATCAAAGAACAAGGAAGTTTTAAAAGTGAGTCATTTCTAGAGTTAAGTTTAGTAAAGGACTCATGACATTCCCTGAGCATTATTTATCTCATACTAGAGGATAATGGCTCAAATTCACATTGCACAGGATCTCGTTTAATAGATTTGACTTGCATGTTTATCACAAATCAGGCAGTTCAATCCTTTAACTGGTAATTCTAAATCCCCCTTTGGATTTTGATATTTTCTCTTGAAAATTCTAAATATCCATTGGAGATAAGGCTATTCAAACAGTTTGCATATTGTGTGTCATTTGCTTTATCAAAAATAAGGACCAAAATAATGCACTCTTATTCTAAAAGGTATTTCCTCCATCATCATGCATGGACACCGTGTCTTGCTGCTTGCAAACACTGCTTCATCACAGGGCCTCCAGTTTGACTTCTTCAGTAAATAAGCACATCTATACATTCTAATGGTGAACAAGGACACTGATCAAAAACTGTCAATTACTACTAATGACAGAGGATTAGTTACAAGGTACGCCATCTTGAGGAGAGATATACCAGAGACAGAAATTGAGAGCTAGTCAAAGACATGGTGTGTGTGTAGAGGGGACTTGATATATGGAGCGGTGTCAACTGTTGCACCTTTCATCATCTCTTCCATAAAGTCTGGCCAGTCATGAAATGAGGACATTAAAATCCTACAGCAAATACAACCATCAACCAGTACAGCTAGCTATCAGACAGCTAACATGACTGAGAGGATGGCTGCAGTTCTCACTGGTCCTAAATGCAGACAAGTTGCAAAACCTTCTTAAAACCGGTTAATTTCTAACAGCAACAGACTCTCAAAGGTTTTATTAGGTTTTGAAGGTACACAATATTGCCAAAAGTATTTGCTCACCCATCCAAATTATTGGAATCAGGTGTTCCAATCACTTCCATGGCCACAGGTGTATAAATTCAAGCACCTAGGCATGCAGACTGTTTTTACAAACATTTGTGAAAGAATGGGTCGCTCTCAGGAGCTCAGTGAATTCCAGCGTGGAACTGTGATAGGATGCCACCTGTGCAACAAATCCAGTCGTGAAATTTCCTCGCTCCTAAATATTCCACAGTCAACTGTCAGCTGTATTATAAGAAAATGGAAGTGTTTGGGAACGACAGCAACTCAGCCACGAAGTGGTAGGCCACGTAAACTGACGGAGCGGGGTCAGCGGATGCTGACGCGCATAGTGCGAAGAGGTCGCCAACTTTCTGCAGAGTCAATCACTACAGACCTCCAAACTTCATGTGGCCTTCAGATTAGCTCAAGAACAGTGCGCAGAGAGCTTCATGGAATGGGTTTCCATGGTCGAGCAGCTGCATCCAAGCCATACATCACCAAGTGCAATGCAAAGCGTCGGATGCGGTGGTGTAAAGCACGCCGCCACTGGACTCTAGAGCAGCGGAGACGCGTTCTCTGGAGTGACGAATCGCGCTTCTCCATCTGGCAATCTGATGGACGGGTCTGGGTTTGGCGGTTGCCAGGAGAACGGTACTTGTCTGACTGCATTGTGCCAAGTGTAAAGTTTGGTGGAGGGGGGATTATGGTGTGAGGTTGTTTTTCAGGAGCTGGGCTTGGCCCCTTAGTTCCAGTGAAAGGAACTCTGAATGCTTCAGCATACCAAGACATTTTGGACAATTCCATGCTCCCAACTTTGTGGGAACAGTTTGGAGCTGGCCCCTTCCTCTTCCAACATGACTGTGCACCAGTGCACAAAGCAAGGTCCATAAAGACATGGATGACAGAGTCTGGTGTGGATGAACTTGACTGGCCTGCACAGAGTCCTGACCTCAACCCGATAGAACACCTTTGGGATGAATTAGAGCGGAGACTGAGAGCCAGGCCTTCTCGTCCAACATCAGTGTGCGACCTCACAAATGCGCTTCTGGAAGAATGGTCAAAAATTCCCATAAACACACTCCTAAACCTTGTGGACAGCCTTCCCAGAAGAGTTGAAGCTGTTCTAGCTGCAAAGGGTGGACCGACGTCATATTGAACCCTATGGATTAGGAACGGGATGTCACTTAAGCTCATATGTGAGTCAAGGCAGGTGAGCAAATACTTTTGGCAATATAGTGTAGCTGTAGTTTTGAGACCCTAAATCAATCAGTCTTTGTGTATGATGGTATATCATACACAATGAGGGGAAGAAAAACGCTTTTACCTAGAATAAAACAGGAGGTAGTGGAAAAACAACAGAAAAATAGAGACAAACCAAACAAAAGATACATTTTTGTATATGTTTATTGTAACAAAAAATATTTTAAACAAGCAACGAAAAATCTGAGTAAGCTACAAGCCTTGTTTTTTCCAACAAATAAGCTGTGTATAAACAGGTGGGTAGACATGAGTTTTAGTTTATGCTCTATCAAGCCAGAAAAACCCTCCAGTCATATTCTGTGACTTCTAAACAAAAGTATTAAGCATGGAATTATTTATTTTCTGTGTAACTTTTGTGACCTTGACATATATTGTTACTATATTTTTAAAGGGTATTCAATATTTTTTAATATTTTGCCTAAAGTACTCATCACCACATCCTTTCACACTGAAATTCTGGCAGTTCTTAATAATGTTGGGGAAAAAAGATGTTGCAGCTCCTACTTCAGAGTTAAAATTTCCCAACAATAGTAATGAAGCTGTAAACCAACTTGTAAAGTAATCCAACAGTCTGGCTTTTGGGGAGAAAAAAATATATTTTTGCACAGCCTTGACTTAAAATTTAGTAAACATCAGTAAAATATAGACTTATCAGGGTAAAAGTAACATTTTAAATAATTTGTATAAGAGAGAAGCAATTTGGAATTCCTACATATGGTACAACCAGTCAAAGATTCAACATAATCTGTAAGTATGGAATGATGAAAAACTGACAGCAGTCACCTGTAAAGTGAAAACCCTTTTCAGGTAACGACCTCTTGAAGCTCATCAAAGAATGCAAAGAGTGCGCAAAGCAATAATCAAAGCAAAAGGGGGCTACTTTGAAGAACTTAGATTATTAGGCATATTTCTGTTGTTTCTCACTTTTTTGTTAAGTAAATAATTCCACATGTGTTAATTCATAGTTTTGATGCCTTCATTGTGAATCTTCAATTTTCATTATCATGAAAATAAAGAAAACTCTTTGAATGAGAAGGTGTGTCCAAACTTTTGGTCTGTACTGTATGCTATTTTTTATATAAATGTTTGTCCTTAATTACAAAAACAGATACAAAATAAAATAAGTAACTTCTTGAAAATAATTTGACAAATAATAAAAGGCATTGGTCATGTATGTGCCAAACACTGTAAATTTCAAACACTACAGTCAATGAGTACAAAACTAATTTTAAATTCTTTAACATATGACCTGCAAACGATTAGAGCAGTGATCAGGAGTAGTAAAATTTGCAAACTTTGGTCTCTGGTCGCTTATCGGTGGATTTCTAATTAAAAGAAGACATTGTCCTAATAATAAATGGTTAGTTTTCAACAATGCTAGAGCCCTCCCTCTCAAATCACACAACCTGCTACTCCTCCTGCTTTAGCTTACTGCATTGCAGCAGCAGTGGTTAGCACATAAGCACAAAGAGAAAGAAAAAAAGAGAAGAAAAGCAGGAAAATCATGAAAGCTTCAGAGGGAGAGGGCGCAAATTAGAAAGCAAAACATTCAGTGGTAGTCTACATCAAGAGACTCTCTTCGTCTTTTCCATTGATTCTTCAGACATTTTTTAATATGCCCTCATCAATAGCACTGGTGGTCTGACAAATGCATTTTTCAAATACTTGGCAGTCAATAGTCATTTAGTCTGCATGTCTGTCCCTCGAGTAAACGGCCTCGATCAATTGAGGTGATGAAAATTCAGATAAATCAGAAGCAGGAATGAAGCGGGGCGCTTTTCAGTATCCAGTGTAGCTAAATGCAAGCAGTCGGTAAAAAGCCAATATGTAGCAACAGCAATGTTTGTTAATGGGGGCTCACTTAAAGGTGTGAGTTTAGGAAACAGATATAGCTGTCCTGGAAAGCTTGTAATTTTGATAATTATGGACCAGTTTTAAACAAACATTCTCCTGTGTTAAAAACATTATATGCAAAAACCAAATAAGGTCAAAAAAGGGGCAATTTCAGTTAAAATAGATCAGGAGCAATTTAAATGTACCAAATCTACACCTGCAATATACAAACCCTTCTCTGTTGAAAATTATTTTAGTGATTATATGTTCATAAAACAAACAGGAGCAGTAAACCTCTAAGATGCCAGACTAGATAGCATCGTTGCTTCACTCCCAAATACTAATAATGTTTTTGGGTGTTTATTATGCTCTTTGCAACCATTCACTGGTAACTAGTATTCTTTTTCTATTCTTGAGAAAAACAACGTAATATGTTTTTCAAGATGACTTGGATAATATCATGTTGTGACAAACACCAGTTACAGCATTGGGACTTGCTCAACAGCCAATGCCGCACAGTGAGGTCACAAACCGGTCGGTGGCAGTAGTTTTCTTTGACAAACATGGATGCCTCCAGTAAAGCACATTCAAAGGAAAATTACTTTTAATTAAAACCCTAATTTATTGAAAATTTTGTAATAATTTCATATTTAAAGTACTTTCAGAAGTTTAAATTCTGAATATGACTGGACTTTTCCTTTAAAAGGCACGAGTGCTTGAGAAACTTCTGTAATGAAGACACCCACACACTTCTCTCAGTCCCAGGCTAACAAATGGATAAACTTTTGCCTCTCAAGTCTGCTTCCATCTGTTTCACAAAAAATTGGTCAAGGAAGTGAAATGGGACATTAAAGTCATAGGGAAACGGCTATTCCAACCGTTGCATTTCCGAATTCTCCCGAGTGGTGCACAATTTTACACGGGTGAATAAATGCCGTTTCTCAATTCACAAGAACACAAGTACGGACTTGTGTCCTCACCAAGTATGTTCTTGAGAAGAACACAGGAAAGTATGGACTTGGGGAGAACGGCAGCACGCAGTATGAATATGGGTCAATTGGAACAGAAGCTAACTCGTGTCGTCACCATATGCCCGGATCTAGACGATCCAGTCATATGGTGACGACATATTGCATTTCACCTCCTGTTATTAATAGTCTCTGGATAATAATAAACTGTTACTTTTTTCATTTAGTGGGGGAATAATAATTAACACAGTCAGATAAACACAAATCCAATGAACATTTTGCCAAATAAAACAAAAAAATCACCATCAGAGCCAGCGGTACTTCACACACGGCTATGCCAATGGAGGGCTGCTGCAGACTGGCTGCGTTGGCCCTGGCTGCCGTTACCCTCGGAGGTCCGCTGGCTGCCGCTCAACTTCAGAATTTATTTTTTTAAATTATGCATTAAATAAGTGAATGGACCATATAGTGACGCTTTAAAGTATAATATTCTCACCTCAAATGATCTTAAAATGTACTTTTATTGAACAACAGCAACAGAAAATAGAACATTTAACTTAGTATTCTGAGCTGTTTGAGAACTCCATTAAAAGCTGCTGCTGCCGCAGTGCATGCAGGGACAGTTGTCAATCTCAAGAATGGACAAGTCTGCTCTGATGCATGCTCGTAAAATGGGGAGGTGCAAGAACAACATCCGGGGACTTAGTCCGTTCTCTGTCTGTGAATTTGAACAGTACTAGGGCTAAGGCTGATGACGTTTCATGAGTACACAGCACATGAGAATGCACAAGTACACATGTTGAGAAACTGCCACAGAGTTTGAGCTCCCTGCAAAGATTCTCTATTGGCTTTAGGTCTAGAGACTGGCTAAGCCATGCTGGAACCTTGATATTCTTCTTACAGAGCCACTCCTTGGTTATCCCGGCTGTGTGCTTTGGGTCATTGTCATGTTGGGAGACTTAGCCTTGACCCACCTTCAATGCTCTAACTGAGGGAAGGAGGTTGTTCCTTTAAATCTGTTATAGACCAGCTCCTACCATGTAGTAGTTCTGGGCTGATTTCTCACCTTTCTAAGGATCACTGAGACCCCACAAGGTGAGATCTTGCATGGAGACCTAGTCCAAGGGAGATTCACACTCATGTTCAGCTTTTTCCATTTTCTAATGATTGCTCCAACAGTGGACATTTTTTCATCAAGCTGCTTGGCAATTACCCAGTAGCCCTTTCCATCCTTGTGGAGGTGTACAATTTTGTCTCTAGTGTCTTTGGACAGCTCTATGGTCTTGGCCATGTTAGTAGTTGGATTCTTACTGATTGTACGAGGTGGACAGGTGTCTTTATGCAGCTAATGACCTCAAACAGGTGCATCTAATTTAGGATAATAAATGGAGTCGAGGTGGACATTTTGAAGGCAGGCTAACAGGAATTTTAGGGTCAGAATTTTACTGATATGTGTTCAAATACTTATTTGCAGCTGTATCATACAAATAAATAGCTGTGATTGTAATTTTATGTTTTTTTTTCTTAAGATTATGTCTGTCACGGTGGATCTACGATGACAATTTTAGACCCCTTTCTGAGTGGGAGAACTTGCAAAATGGTGTTCAAATACTTATTTTCTTCACTGTCGATGGATTGACTGATTCAGCTCAGGATTATAAAAAGGTTTCAAGTAATCACTCATAACGCAAAGGAAGCAAAAGACAAAAAAGCATGATGTTTAGCAATTTTAAGTCCATTACAGATCACAGGCAGCAGCGTTCTGGATCAGCTGCATCTGTCTGATCCACTTTTTAGGCAGAAAACACCGTTGCAGTAATCAATTCAACTAAAATTAAAAGCATGGATCAGTTTTTCCAGATCATGCTGAGACAATAGTCCTTTAATCCTGGAAATGTTCTTCAGGTGATAGAAAGCCAACCTTGTAATTGTCTTTAAATGCTTTTGGAGGTTCAAGTCTGAATCCAGCACTACACCTAGATTTCTGGCTTGATCAGTGGTTACTAGCTAAAGCGAATGAAGCTATGTGCTAACTTTAGACCTCTCCTCTATTGGTCGAAAGATTATTACTTCAGTTTTGTTTTTATTCAGTTGAAGAAAATTATGGCACATCCAGGCATTGATTTCTTCATTTCCTCAGTGCTTGCAAACCATCAATAATCATCATCAACAAGATTTGGAAAAGGTGAGTCATACAGGATAGTCTAAAAGAACATGAACAATGTAGGAGAAGACATAGCCATTAAAACCATTCAATCACATTAGCCATTTTACTTCTACAGTCATCAGAGCTAAAAGGCTTAATTTGATTCAAGGATATGCTTGTGTTTTCACAGGCGTTCACAACTGATGGCCAGGCACGGTGCAGGTGAAATTCTTTGACCCTTTAGCATTTTTTAATAGAATCTAATACCACCATCTTTTGTGTCCAATTATAGCAGTGACGGCATGTCATGACAGGCCTTGCTTACGCAACACAGGAATCAGGTTATTTAGACAGAGATGCTTTTTGCATTAAAGACTGGTCAACAATGAAACTGATCTCCACATTTCAATTTTACTAAAGATGGATCAATCCATGGATTTCCAATTTTTAAAGCTATTGGTCTTAGACTTTAAAGCAGCCACTCATTTTAAAAGAGGATTTTTCAATCATTTGTCTCATGTAATAATCTCTGGCCTTCAACTTATTGTTATTTTGAAGTTCTATTTCTCATAGCCTGGTTAGGGTGTCCAACTACAAAATACATTGATTTTGTAGGAAATACATAAGTTCCTATTTCCCTTGTTGATTTGTCTTACTGAAAAAAAACAACAGCATAACCATTATTAGGCAGAGGACCCAGATGTGAAGGTAACTCAACCAGCTAAAAATGAAATTACAATCAATAGTTCCTTCATTTAGTTAAATAAGTAATGCCCATCTGGAATCATTGTATCATTTTAATTAGAACCAGGACACAGATAACCCAGAAGAATATAGGATGGAGAAATTCTACCTAAAGTCCACCCACATGCTATTTCTGGTCCTTCATTCTGTCACCATTTTAACTTACATTGCAGGACAGTTAGAAACCATGGAGACCTAATTACAGCTAGAACATGGACTTCAGTTTTTGCTAATGGACCACCAGAGCATTTCCCTGGAGCAAAATCTTTTTGCCCGTTAATTGCTATTATTCTATTATTCTAGATTGACAGAGGACTTGAAGGTCACTTGACCTGAAGACACCTGGGGTGTTAAAAGCAGAGATGTCGAGAAGAACCATAAAGCTCTTGCTCTCTGAATGTCCTTTCTCTCCCTCATCTCTCCATCTCACACCAATAAACAGTGAGGAAAGTGAATAATGAAATGCTGCCCCTGATCTAAATTAACCATGCTTCAAACAGCAATTCCCATCCATGCTTTTTGCCTAATAATTGTGGTTACATGCAGATAAATAAACAACTGCATAAACGCAGTTGTGAATATGAATGAATATGTGAAGATATTGAGGAGTCAAAAAAAAAATTCAGGCTCTGGCTTACCAGTGGTGTTTGGCTTAGAATAAATAAAAGCAAAGACGTGATTTACTGTTTACCAGCATAATATAATCTTAATTTGCAAATACAGTTTAAGATTTTTTTTAGTAAAGACACAAATCCTTTGCTCATGACAATTTCTTTTGGTTTTGGATTCTATCAAATAAATATTGTTTACTTATATGTGGAAGGAATTGAATTGAAAACCATCTCCATTTTCTCCCACAGTGGGGAGGGGTTTGACAATTACAAAACAAGTTGATAAAAGAAAGCTTAAGGTAAAATTTTTAAATTGTTGGCTGATTTTTAAAACAGAAGAGAGCCCACACATGGCGATAAAAACAATTGGAGATAGTTTCGGGTATATTTGTGTTCCCACCAGCTCTGCTGTTTGGACCAGCCTTTGGAGCAGAGGTGGGCAATTCCATTTCCTGGGGACCAGTATCCTGCAACTTTTACATCCATCCTTGGTCCAACACACCTGAATCAAATGGCTGAATTATCCCCCTTAGTATGCTGTCAGTTCCTCTCAATCATCTAATGACTTGATTCACGTGTGTTGAATCAAAGGCACATCTAAAGGTTGCAGGATACCGGCCCTCAGGAACTGGAATTTCCCACCGCTGCTTTAGAGGTACACATAAAGATAAATAATACGAAAAATGGACACATAAAAACTAAACTGTACAGAAAAAGAGACAAAAAGATATCTAATTATTAATATAATGTGATACTAAGATGAAAAATAGAAAAGTTCAAGGTTTATAGAAAGACGTAAAGCTATGTAAATAACCGTAATTGTAGAAAAACACTTCCAAAGTTGTGGAACTGTAAATTGCCATAAACATATGGGCGGAAAAAAAGGCGTAGATATATACGAAGACGCACATTAAGCAAATTAGAAACAATCAGATAAGAAACCTGTTTAACTAGCATGGTGGCGCAGACGTTTCATATCATAGTGTAACAGCAGCTTGGAGTAAAGATCTGCAGTAGTGCCCTTTTCTGCACCTTGATAGCAACAGTCTGCACAAGAAAAAGATTGTACCTGTTAAGAGAAGTCCTGAAACATGTTCAGAATGACTATAATCATTAGCCATTAGTAGAATAATTGTTCATCTTGTTTATGTAAAAAAAAGACATATTGCTGACTTGTAGTGTGAAAGTATTATTGTTTTTCATCCATTCTGTTTATTCTCATGACTTTGTATGAAGATCATGTTTAAACATTGTCGAGTAGATGTGCTCATAGGCAGTGATGGACAGAGTACTCAACAGTAGTACTTGACTAAAAGTATTGATACTCATAGTCAGATCTTACTCAACTACAAGCAAAAGTTACTTGGTCAAACATCCACTTAAGTTAAAGTTTTGAAGTACTCACTTTTGAAAATACTTAAGTATTCAAAAGAAAAAATCTAATTTTCTACTATCAGTACATTTCTGTATAATTTTCAGAGTAATTTTAAAGAACCTTTTAATAAAAAAACCCTGATGTATTGATGAGTAAAACCATCTGCTACAAATTCTACATCACCTGTGATGAACCTCCATATAAAAAGAGCATAAAAAATGAAAGCTATTTTATTATTTTTTTATTTAAAAACACAACAAAAAACAAAAACAAAAAAAACAAAAACAGAAGTGCCTAGAATCTCCTCACACTTTCGCTAGGATAGAAGTTTAAGGTTGAGTCTATTACCATGAAGGAACTGCAACTCTGATTTGAGAACTCATCCAACTGAGCAACTTGGCCACATGGCAAAAACTAACACCTTATTAAAATTATAAACTTTAAATAGTATCAGCCCTCAGTTTCTCACATTTATGGAATGTCATTCAAATCTCTAAAACCGTGGTGTCCAAATTCAGTCCTAAAGGTTGCCATCTTCCACCTTGAAATTGCAGTTTATGAAATAACAACAGAAACAGTGGATTAAGAAGCTAAGCTGGGCTAAAAGTAAGAATTAACTAGTAGCTTCCTAGAAATGCAGTGAAGTAGAAAGTACAAAATTTGACTTTGAAATGAATGAAAGTTGAAAGAACCAACCCCCACATTAAGTAAATGTACTTTTCTACTTTCTACCACTGTTCATAGGAATATAAAATATACAGATTTTTTTGGATCACTGTTGCGTGAAATTGTTCTTAGTCCAAAATCACACATAGAAAATCACTACACAAAGATAAACACTTAAGAATATACTGTTTGCTGCCTTCCAGCTCAAAGAGAAAGAGAGTGGTGTCACTCAAACTGTGTGATGAAGTCCTAATGACCCCAAAGCTCAAGTCAGCGCATTTAAACTGCATTATTGCTACCTGGCCTTTGACCTCCCAATAGAGTGAGAGGTGGAAAGTGCTTATGTCTGGAGGGCTCAGCTGTAAGCATTCACACAAACATAATGGATGGGACACTATATATATATATATATATATATATATATATATATATATATATATATATATATATATATATATATATATATATATATATATATATATGTAGAATTATTTTAGAAAGACAAGTCTTCCAATAATACCTAAATTAAGCAAATATTACTATATTACGGCATAGTGTTTTTCTGTCGTGACCCGTCTGTTCCACAGACCATAGTGATGTTCTTTGTGACCTTAGGGTACAAAAGACATTGCCTTTTTTAAAGCAAACAAAAGATGAATTTCATTTTGCGTCTAGTTTTATTTGATTAAAATCACTTAGTAATCTGCGATGAAGCTTATAAATGTATCACAATAAAAGTCTTTCATATTAGTCAACAGATGATTTTTGATTTATTTTTCGTTTTACCCATTTCAAATATGGAATAGAGGGGGAGAAAAACATGATTTAACTGTGTAACCCTAACCTGGTCCTTAGAAAATGGTCCCCCAGATTGATCAGATTTCTGTTATGACATAAGTTATCCATATTTCTGTATTGTCCAGTACTAATGCAACATTTTCTGGATTTTATTCCATGCTGAAGCTGAGCTGCAACTTCAATGACTTTCCTAACATTTTTTCCAATAGGATTCATAAATTATTACAGCTTTAAATTAAATTATAATTTGCAATTAAATTATAATTAATCCACTTTTTGAGATATTATCTTTATCATTTTTTTATTGCTTTTAACACTTTTAGGATTAACAATTTTATACTTCTATATGCATTTACCTTCAGAGTCTGTTAATATGATTTAACCGAATTTTTTTCATCTGACCTTTAAATAAACATTAAAGATTATTTTTTTCTTTTTTATGATAGCTTGGCTTTTTGTTTCTTTTAAATTCTGTTTTTTTTTTGTGTTGTAATTTTTTGTGCTTGTTTTTATGTTCTGCAAGTTGTTTTTTTTACTGTCTATGATAAGTGTGATAAACACAAAAAAAGAATTATTAAAGAACGTTTGACACGAAAATTATCATTTCTAAGTGGTTCATAAACTCTGCTTGCAAATAGAGATGCACCAATCCAGTCTTTACCAACATAATATAGAAAGAAATGTACTGTATATTATTTATCAATAAATACGTAGCAAAAATAAAGAAATAACAGTACCATGTAAAGTGCACTGGATTGGATCTCTGATATCAAATCACTGATATCCATTCCAGCTAATTAGTAGCTGATATCTGATCCAGCTTTTAGATCATTGCATCTCTCTTTGTAACTAGCTGGGCCCTGATACAACTTCTCATTTGCAATATCATACAGATATTGAAGCTTGGAGTATTGCCCGATACAGTTATGAGCCAATATAATTTAAGCATGAATCATACATGCTTTTATGACTTATTTTGTAAATTTAGATGTAAGAAAAGGCTTTATCAAGTGATAAACAGAGATCAGTAGTTTTATGGCTAATATGGGATCAATATCTGGTAATAATATCGGAACACAACACCCCAATTTGTAAAATGGTAAAATCTTAGAGTTACCGATATTTTTTAAAGATATTGTATATAAAATAAACAGAAATGTCTGATTCGTCACTCAAACCCTGACTGCTGGACTAACATTGAGTTACCAGTCTTAGTTTCCGGAATCAAGAGGAAATTGGTAATTAAGACCCCCAGGCATTTAAGTGGTTGGATAGGGAAGGAAATGTTTTCTTTCACACTTTACATTTGAATCATTCTCTCTAGTTTGCAACTCTTTCCATAGAGAAATTAAGCTACTTATTTTGAATTCTGTGTGTACAAAGATGGCAAACTGTCCTGACAGATTTCCTCATTGGAGCTCAAAAATCTCCATCAGGGGAAATCCTGTCTCCGCATTACTCACTGTTAACAAATGGTGTGCCTGGGATTTCACAGTGGCAGGAGGAAAAAATGTAGAGGAGGGGTGAGGAATGGAAGGCAGAGTTGAACTAATTACTTGATGATGGAATTTTAGTGTCTCCTTCATTATAAAGCAGCTTCTAAGTGTTATTGATCTTCGGAGGAGTGTCTCAGAGCAGTGTGGTATTAGAGGGCCCAACTACTGAGGGCCATACATTATTCAACAGGCATTCTGGAAGGAAGTCTCACCAGGGCCTGCCAATTCCTTTTAGGTGGCCAGGGACTTGCTCAAACTCTCGTCATACCCTACCCTAACACATTATATACTCACAAGCGCATTAATTTCTAATGTGGAAGCTTTAATACACTACATATGTGCACACAAAGACAGAAGAATTACAAAAACTAGACTCTTGCTCAGACAAAAAACAGATTATCTTTATCTTCTAGTTCCAATAGACAAAGGAAAATTATCAATCTTAAGGTATACCAAGGGTTTTAATTTAAACTTTTCAGACTTTTAAATGAGCTGTTCAAATGTCAGAAGGCCTTTTAATGACATGCAAGGGAAAGTAAGAGAAGACCCATGGAGCATTGAATACCCCCTCCCCCCCACGTTACTGTACAGTATCAGAATTCAGCCTCAGTCAGCTGACCGAAATACTGCAGAGTACTTATCCATACAAGAATGATGCATTTTATTTTTATCTATATTTAATAAAACTGTCTATCACAAATTCAAATAATTTTTTAATTTAAAGAGCACTTCCATGTTTTTTTCTATTAATTGCACGTCTCTTAAATCAACTTGCACTTATACATTTTAGTATTTTTCAATGCAGATGGGGCTAAAATGAAAGAATTCAGTCTTATTAATGAACGCAGCTACTTTATCTCCTACTTCGTAGTCTTTCAATATGTACTGGATATGAATAGACGGTCTGACTAAATAACCCACCAACATGGTCATTTTACTGCATGTGAATGTCCAAACAATATCTCCACTACCCATAAATGTGTAGGATGTTTATCTAAAGTGCACAATCCATCCAACAGCAAACCTCTGAAGACCTCCATGTCCTGCTACATGCATGCGGTGTTCCATATATTCAAGTTTTCCTGCTTCTCTTTTGCAAACCCCCATTTGCTGAATGAAGTCAAAAGAGATGCTCAGTTTTATACCACATGTGCAAGTAAGCGAAAAAGAAAATTGCCTAAACAAATTTATCATTACTCTTAAAAGTTTCATGGCACACTTCTGAAATCGCAAAAAAAGCAAAGAAAAGTCTCTACAGTGTTTTTAAGACTTCATATGGGATATTGGTGATGCTGGATGATTCCCTTTCTCTCCAATTGTTGGTGCCCATATTATCTTGAGGGCTCTAATGATGTTTGGGGCAGGAGATCTCCCTCTTTTGGTTGATAAGGTACTGTTGTTTCTCCTAAGTCCTGGCCGCTGCAGGTTGTTGATGCCTTCCTGGTAGGTTTAGGGACTATGTGGAGGTATCTCCTCCTTGGTGATTAGAGATTCCTCTGTTTAGGGTTTATGTGGGTGCCTTGTTTCAGGGATGACCAGTTTCCAGTCTTCAGCTACATTACAAGATTTTTGGCAAGTTGGGTAGTACATTTTGGCACACTTTGTAACACCTGTGCATCAGTAGTCTGAGGGATGCTGGTCCCAATCTTAGCTGCTAACTTGCTTTTTGATTAGGTCTATGTCTACTCTTTTGGGGTGTGTGATGTCTTTCTGTTTGGGGCTAATAAAAGTCAAGGTAACTGCCCCTTGTGACTTGTTATCAGAAAGATCCTTTATACACACAACCCTGTTTAAATTAAAGAAGTTATAAGGTTTTATTTCAAAAGCACTTTTCACAGAGCAAGAATTACAAAGATCTTCATAGTTACACAGAAAATACAAAGTACAACAATACAAAAAGTGGCAACATTGGGCCAGTTAAGACGGGAATGCTTGTCTAAAATGCGTATTTACTGATTCCAGAGGGGATAACTTCAGATCTAGTGCATTCCACAGTCAAGGAGCAACAGTTTTAAAAGAAAGGTCACCCCTAGTTTTAAAGCAGCTTGCGGAACCATGGATAGTTTCTGTCCAGATGACCTCAGACTGAATCTAGCTGTTGGGCCTAATAAGGTCACAGATGTAGGTACAATCTAGTCCATGTAGAGCTCAAAAAGTTAGAACATAGATTTTTAATAAAACACAGTATAAAACATTAAGCCAACAGAGAAATTTTAACAGTTGTGACGTGAGGCCTCCTTTTGGTTTTAGTCACAAGTCTTGGAGTTTACTTTTGGACTGACTGCAGATGAGCTAGCTCTTTCTTGTTAAGACCAGAAAAGAGACTGTTGCAATAGTCCAACTGCAACGATACAATGCGCAAATTGTGATTTCAAGCTCCTCTCTGGAAACAAGCCTCTTAATGCCGTTAGAGAGCGACAGCAAATTCTTTCTTGGAATTTTTCCAGTGCGTTGATAGAGGTGTTATCACGCCACGTCTCTAGATGTTTACAATTGCGAACCCTCGCCAGCAGGAGCTGCTGCTCCCTCGCCATGTTTTCCGAGCAGATCCGTCTGCTAAGATACAGATCGTCTTAGGTGCTCCGTGCTGAAAGTCTGTCTCCACGGAGTCCGTGAAATGGGAGCTCCAGTTAACTGCAACTGTAATGTTGGTCGGTCAATCAGTCATTAATTACCCATTATTTATTTTAAACACAACAATGTTATGCAAGGTTTTTTTAGTGAGAAACTACACCTTTAAACTTGTGTGGTCAGTTTCTCTAGAAATAGCCTACATTTAAATTTTGAGGCAGTTAAAGCCCTGGGTTCAGTCTGGTGTGGGCTGCCTTCTAAGCTGGGAAATGGAGTGTAATCTCTGCCTAACCGCAGCACTAACATCAGTCAGTCAGTTATTACTAGGCTTGTCCCAATCCGATCCACGAATCGGATCGGACGCCGATATTGGCAAAAAAATGCGTATCGGCAAGGCATGTAAAAGTGCCGATCCAGACTGCCGATTCGGTCCGTATTTTCCAGTTTCGCCGATTGAAACGATCGATTCCACTATTTTGCGCCAGTGTTCCCCGAATCCGGTCCGCATTTTCCAGAACACCTTCAACACACCCAAAGGTCGTTTTGGGTCTGTCTCCCGGCCTAACCATTAAAACAGGTGAATTGGAAGATAGCGGGGAAAATGTCAGCCGTGTGGGATTATTTTATCCTGCATGATGTGTAGATGGAGACTAGGTGTGGAGGAGATTGGGGAGTATAAGACATTTTTGTGTAATAGTTCACTATTATTTGCACTGATTTTTTTTTAAGCAGTGTCTTTTTTCAAGAGTAGAGTCCTGATTCTAAGTTCCACTCTTGTCTGTTTTGCATTTTTATTAAAACTTACAGTAATACTTGCACCTTTAACTGTTTATGGTTTTATTGTTCACTGGGCAATTTCAGATTGCTATTCGTAATTTTGTCCAGTTTGTGTTTATCTCTTAATAAACAGGTAAGTTTGTTGTTACCAATCATTGTGTTTTATTCAATCTCACCTAATTCAGCTGGCTAGATGTTATCAAGAGTACTAAAAGCCTTTTCAACATGAGTCTTACAACTAAGGCTAAATACTTTAACTTAAACTTAAATACATGCTCGGATAGGCTGGTATCGGCCAGTATCGGTATCGGATCGGCAGTGCAAAAACCTGGATCGGGACATCTCTAGTTATTACCCATTAATTAAGAAGTCATTTAAAGGTGTTTCTTAGCGAGAATGTACACCTTAACTTTATCTGTGTAATCAGTTGATCAAAATTAGTTAAGAGTGGCAGAGTCCATTTGACAGACCAGCCTTGCTGCCAAGAGAGAGACATAAAACCTGACCAGGGGCTTGGAGATTTAAAGTTGCATGTTTTGTCTGTAGTGACTGGAAGTGAATATAAACCATGCATGATAAATGTGGTAAAAATGGGACTGCCAAAATATAAGATGTAATGTTTAGCTAGAAAGCTTTGGCAATGTAGGTAAATTGAGGTATTAATACTAAACTGTTTTGGCCCAAGAAAAATACTTGGAGTAATGGAGTTTATCTGATGGAGCTCTAACACTTTTCCTATTAGAAACAAGAAATATATATATTATTTTAAATGAATCATACAGTTTTTAAAAAAAACCTGGCCTTTAGTGGAAAAAGAGCTTTTTATGGTGCTGTTACTGAAGAATAGCATTTTAATTATTCAGACTGAAATTTTTCATTGATCCTGTTTGAGTCTAGAAAGGATGTAAGTTGTAAAGAGACCACCGTGCCAAACAATTTTGCCAGAAAAGTCAGTTTAGACATTGGGTTAAGACATTGACTTAAGATCAGTAAAATCAGATTGGTCAAGATTATCTTTACACTCACACCGGTTGTGTTACACTGTCTCTGTGGAGATTTTCAATGGAATTACATTCATTTTTATGGCCTAATCTAAACCCCTAACATAACCCCAACTCAAAAGGGTTATATTTGCACCAAGATGTTCACAAATGAGTAGGATGTGGTAAATGTAGTAATCCAAAATTAATAGCTGGTCCCGTTATATAATCCTTTGAATGAAGGTTAAAGGTTTCAGTGAACTAAGAAAATTCCCTAGTGGATGCATAAGGACCTGAAAGCAACAGAGAGTCTCATCTAAATATCCATACATCATTGTTTCGCTCCAGCTTCTGATAAAGTGGGCTTACTCTCTTATAATGCATCTTTGTTTTCACTGATTGCAATTATCCAGAAGATCAATGGGTGTTATCAATACCTTACAGCAATTAACATTTAATATCCTTCCACAGCCACTTACTCCATTAATGGGTGATTGATTATGCAAGGCCTGGGAGCCCCGCAGCTGGGAATGACATGGATCCATTCTGTCTGTCAAAGCAAAGGCTGGCTGCACTGCACAGAACTTCGGACTCCGTCTGATACCCTATCAATACAACTGGAGTGAAGTAAATCTTGAGATATAGGAATTTCCTTTGCTTTGAATTTGTTGGTTTATCTCAATCCAGGTATTAGTCATCCTCTTGCTACCTGTTTAAGTGTGCTCACCGTATTTTTGCTTGCATTTCAGGCTCACATAAGCCCCAACTCTGAACACCCTTTCCTTCCAGCTCTGAAGCTCTTTATAATCTAATCAGAACTGATATATTTTCAGAGGAAGAAGGCAATGCTTTCCATTTCAATTGAATTCAGGCTTTTTGAAAGAGCCCATAATGCAATCATCCTCTACAAAATGCAGGCCCAATTTAAGCCCTATAGACAGCATATGTATGATAAACACTCCACTCCATGTCACCCTTTCTTTTGTGTGCCTCCGCTTTTCTGCAGTGCATCATAATAAGTGAGCCCTGTGCTCTCTTTTTGGGTATAGCTCAGGAAAAGTTTACATTGACAGAAGGGAATCAGTTCAGGAAAAGGAGTGTGACTAAAATAAAGCAGGGAATTGCTGACAGGTAGAACATTCAAAGAAACATAATTGGAAGAAACAACCGGTTTCAGTTGGGTGAGCAGGTCCAGAGAACAACCTATTCTTTAGGGGAACAGAATAGAGCAAATAAATGAGATTGGGTGGGGGAAAGAGAAAGACGGGGAAGGTTTTGCTTAATAAACACTTTGTTTTTTGCTGACCATCAGAGGGGCAGAGCAAGGGATACAATGAGAGATCAATAGACTGATTTGTTCTGGGCTCTCCATGTTTATCAGACCCATACGTTTCCCTTGAGACATAGAGGAGGGACTACAAGGAGAAAAGAGGAGGGGTAATATCTGAGTAAAGAAAGGAAAAAAAAAATCAAGAGCAACAACAAGAATTGCAGAAAAACAAATAATTGTAAAATGAAATAATTAACAATTTAGACTCATTATGACGAAAGGAAAATGTAATAACTGCTTAAATCTGACCTGTTCTTTCAGTCAATATCAGAAATTAGCTAAACAAACTGCAACTCATGAAAATGGCATCTTTTTTTTTTAAAGAAAATACAGTTTTTATGACACTAAAGTTTTACATTCAAAGGATGTCTCGTTTGAATATCAAATGCAGTTTTAAATGACATTTTTTAAAACAATTAGCAGTTTTAATTGCGTTTACAAGGCAATTTCGGCTTAATTCTTAAAATTGACCGTATTGCTGTATTTTTTTAATTATCGTGAACCTGGAAGCTTAAATGTTATGACACCTCTTATTTAGCAATGGCATTTTCACTAAAATACAGTGTACGCTTCTGACATTATCCCCAAGTTTAAATAATGTGGTAGGAAAGGGAAAGCAGAATCCAATTTTCCTGTTTTAATGCAACATGTCACCAGAAGTTCATTTCTCACTGGCTGATTAGTGCTACCTTCCCATGAAGCTGTGGTTCTGGTGGGCAGCTCAGCATGAGCGCTGCCTCAGAGAAACAGCAAGAAAAATATCCCTTAGGAGACACAGAAACAAGAAGCTTTGCGCTGCCAGGATCAAATCCAAATATAAAATTATTTTGGTATGATCTCAGTGTTAATTCCCTTCCAAGGTCTTTTAGTATTTGTCACATCCCCAATGTGTTGAAGATCATGCTTTGACTTTAAAGAGAGTCTATTTTTTATTGATATTGACTTTGGTATCAGAGTGAACCAAAGGGATAAAAGTTTCCCGGACAGTTCAGGAAATCCAGTCCAGTTCATAGCCTGATAAACCAGAATAAATGTGAGATTAAATGTGTAATTTAGTCTGGCACCGATAAATGAGACATCGGAAGATTGTTGATGAGAACAACCCGTTGTTTTTCAAACTGCTGTCTGTGCCTATTGGCCAACGCTCTGACCAATGACAATGTCGGTAAAACGGCGAATACGTCCTTCTTAAAAATAAATGAGCCTCTTCCTGTTCACGTTTCAACGAAAACCCCAAGTCTAATCCTTCCAAAACTGATTCCAAGCTGAGTCAAAAATCACCATCAGAGCCAGCGGTCCTTCACACACGACTATTAATCAATTAAGCATTAAATCGGTAAATTGAACACATAGTGAGGCCTTAAAGTATAATATTCTTGCCTCAAATGATCTCAAAACGTACTTTTATGGAACAACAGCAACAGAAAAGAACTTTTAACTTTCAATGGAGCGCTCCATTGAAAGATGCTGCTGCTGCTGCAGTCCATGCTACTGTTCAATAGTTGTTGCCATCTTTGTGCTTTCTCCAGCGTCACGCAGCTTTGTTGTCCCGGCCTCAAAACCCCGCCCGCTTTGCATCCAAAAATTCAAAACACATCTCTGCGTTGTGATTGGCCCGCCAGTTCTAGGGCCTGGGGCATTGATCGAGGCTAGACCAAACTCGCAGGTGGGGCTAGTTTACTAGGCTAGTCCAGTTCACTGTTAATGATAAGATCTGGACTAGGGTGTTCTTGAGGTGTCTTCGAAACCTTGAATCCTTTCTAAGTTTTCTTCTTCTAAATCTCCCAGCTTGAATTGTCATAGACCTAATCAAAATTATTCAGAAAGCTTTTTCTTTAAATTTCAGAAGGCAGAACAGTGGTTAAACCTAGAAATGTAGGTTAATGTTAGATATTTTGAACATTCATTTTATTTTTCTTACAATTTTCCTCTTTGATTTAAAAATATAATGTCAACCTAGTATTAAAATATAAATAAACTTCATAAAGCAAATTCTTTGATTAACTGCTGCAGTATGTTTCCAGTCCTTAATAAAAATGACCTATTACTTTATGCACATTTCAGGTTTAGAGAAGTTTGTTGCAGGCATATAGAAATTAAATTATGCCTCCAATTGTTTAGTTTAGGGCAGGTGGATGAACGGACAGGCACTCTAAATCAGGTCAGTAGAAACCGACCAGCTGATTATCAAAATCAACTCAAAATAATCAAAATGACAAAATCTTATTTTTTGATATATATTTTATTTACCTCTTTTACATCTGTAATATAGATTGTTATATTAAAGGATTAATCATTAAGAAGTGACTTTGGATTGTAGATTTATGACAGATTATAAGACTGAACAGATTATTCTCGTACACTACATAGCAAATCAAATCTGCAAAGGGTTAATGTTAATGCTAAATGAAAATATATTTGGTAGACTGGGTGGAGAAAAACAGTTCCAATCTCTGCTAAATCAAGAGACAACTTGAATATGTTCATCTACCCTGCACGGCTCCCTGATAGAAACAAAATAGAAACTTACACATCATTCACACATCCTATCCTCATCGTTCTTTCTGATAACCAACACAGCTTTGTCTCGGTATCTTTGGGGGAAAAAAAGCTGTATTTCTCCCACTCCCTCCTTATCTCACTCTGGGGGCAACTTTATTCAAGAAGAGATGATGAGCGGAGGAGGGGAATGGTTTGATAATAGCATAGCAATTTTGTGTCTTCTCCACAAAAGCATAAGAGGCTCGGGTGCATAATGGCAGCAAGCAATTGTATCCGCAAAGATTTCCATTACTATTACAGCATTGTTCACCGATGTAGGTTTCGATGTCAGTCAAAAGCTATAGCACTGCAAATCACTGTCTGTACCTTCGAGGTTTCTCTCTGCAGAAGAAAAAAGGCTTTATTTCTTGACAGAACATGTAGATCCAATTTAATCAATCACCACAGAGGTCATAATTGTTCATCTTACGCCAGTTAGATAACCATAAATGGATAATATTAATGGCTTCGATCCATCAGGGAACTGCAGCTATTTTTTCCAGTTATTAGTAATATTCACAGAAAAGTATGGCTTATGATTTTGATAGCACCTTTAATAAAATTGGGGGGATATTTGATTTGGTTTAAGGGTTTTGCCTTGAGCCTCCATTTAAAATATTCCTTGATATAACAGAAATATGCAGTTTACGCTGACTTTAATGACTTGACTTATTAGCTTAATCAAAAGATGAAGAATCTTCTGCCTCTCCCTTGCCTAAAAAAAACCCAAAAATAAAAAAAACACAAAAAAATTCCTCTTATAAGCAGCTCACACTGATTTTTTTTATCCTAAATTAAATTAAACAAAAGCAAATTGTGAAAAGGTTGATTTAGGCATATATTTTGGATCACTATATTGGTTGAAGACCAAGATAAGAGAAATAAAGAGATTTTTACTTAAACTCCTTCCTGTCCTCTAGCATTCCAGGGCCTTTGGAAGAGAAAGAGAGTCACTACATCACAAATTCTCCACTTTAAATTGTTATAATGTGCTTTCCCAAATATTTATATTTGCTTATTGTTAAACCTACTGGCTGTTGCTTTCTAAAGGCTGAAACTTGTTTTGCAAAATAAAGTATTAATGTTTATTATTATAGAATTGAAAAATACTGTCCCAGGCATGCTAAATGGCTTCATTAGTCATTTGAATTAGAGTATATAGTTTAAGTACTTCTAGGTCTTATATTTAATTTCTTTATCAAATGGTTGATTTTGCCGTCTTTAAATAAGGATTTTCATTAAAGACTGAAGCAGTGTGGATGTAAGCATCTCTTGCAGCCATGGTTCTAAATCATAAAAAAGGTGAAATGCTTCATCCAGTACAAAGGTGAGTTTCTGCTAAAGCTGAAAAGTCACAAGTGATGATAGTAGTTAGTAAAAACTGAACAGATAATTACAGATGTTTATCCTTTTGTTTTTTGGTCAGCTGATGTCAATTACTGAAAAAAACTGCACTAACAGGCAACTCATGGAGGCAAATCTCCCGTGGTGCTGCTGAGGTATAATGGAAACCAAGGTTGCTTTGATAGTGGCCTTAGTGTCATCTGCTTTGGTGGGTCTGCTTTAGGATTTCCTTGCACAGGGCTTTGTTTACTTTTTTCCAGAAAAAACAGTGGACTAACATCAGCAGATGTCATAGTAACTCGTATTATTGACGTTAGTAACTTCAAATACACTTCAAACCTCTGGGATTCTGTAACGCTCCCCTCTTTCTAGAGATCCTTAATTTTCAAATAAAATGCAAGCTTGGAATTTTTTGCTAATTCCAAAATCTAAATTCAGGGGAAATATGACATCTGTGCTCCATGTGTAGGATTAATCTCTCGCCTCAATCCACTCATTGAAAAGCTTGTTAACAGATTTTTTTGACAATCCTTTGAGAGCTGTGGCTATCCTTGTTGGGCATTTAGTTTTTCCTATAACACTTCTTCCTTTCTATTTCTATAAAAATGTTTGGAAACAGTACTACAAGTACAAGTCAATCAATAATATCCTATGTTCTTTATGGTCTTCACTACACAGCATTTCATTTATAGAATACAAACAATTTGGTGGAACAAAGCAGTAAGTTTAAAAGAAGTTTTGTAAAAGAAATTGTATTTTAGTTTTCTATACTTTTTACTAAAGGATTTCTTCAACAATGCAAGTAGCAAAAAAAAAAAATAATTGTATAAAAAAATCAAAAAAGGCAAATCTACTAAAATAAATTAGGAACCTAGCCAGGGGGGAGTAGATAAGAGGCAGCACATAAATGAAAATACTAAGGGTATAAAATGGTCTGCAGACTACAGGTATAAATATGTATTATGAACCCTGCTCAACGGGTGCATTGCTGTGGGGTTCTATTCTTCCTTGTGGAAAACAGCCATGGATGCTGTGTTTTAACCAATCAAATTTGCCCCTGGGCAGATTTTCTTTTTCTTTTTTTTGATGCAGGGGAGCGCAGTAATCTCAGCCAATCCCTTTCTGTGACTGCTGGGGCTTCTGGGTCAGTGACGAGGGAAGCTGTAAAAAGCAACTGCAATTGTACCCTTTGGCTACAAATATGCCGTAAATCCCTGAAAACTACAATTTCTGCTCATTATTGCTGAGTTTATCTGATTGTGGCAACAGGACTTTCAAAACTTTTCAACTAGAAAGTTATTTTTGAACTTCTGATGGGGTGGTAAATGCTTGCCAAGTTTTAACATCCGTCTTTCCTTCACACAACTTTTCTCTGCTCGAGTGGTTGTTCCGTGTTATCCGTCAAACAACTCCTACTTTATTTCAGCTTCATCAGCACAATCTTTCACATCTGGTCACATGTCAGCATCCTTTACAGCTAAATAAATTATGGTGGAGCAGCACAGGGTATCCATAAGCAGCTGTTTTGTCTCCATCATAGGTATGACTTGAATACATTGTAGATTTTAAATTCAACTGAATCTCCTGCAGATGTAAAAACACTAAGTTGACAGGTACTGTGACATGTTGGGAGGATGTCCCCCACTGTGTCCCCACTTGGTTCCTTCTAAAGCCATGTAAATTGTTATAAATTTTAAAATCACTTTGCCATTAATGAATGCAACGGAGAGATATCAAAGTGGCACCTAAATAAATTCACTTGGGAATATTTGGGAATACTGGGTGATGAGCACAATTGGTCTCTGAACACTGGTGCTGTCAGAAAAGGACAAAAAAAAAAAGAGAGACTCGATAAAACCAGAGAAATAGGACAGCTTGTTATCATCTTAAAAATGATTTAGAGGATCCCACTAGACACACTAAAAGCTGACACAGAGAGCAACACATAACGTCTTTGCAACATTCTGTCCAGGCAGAGAGCATTTGTGGAGATTTTATTTCATCAAAGTTAGAAGACTTCTTGCCACTGATCTCTATTTGTACCACATGTGTACCTTACAGCACACCAAGAAACTAATAAATGTGTTTCTCCACGCAACAGCTCGATATCTGATTTGGTGGTGTGACCCAATATAGTGTCTGCACAAAACATGCAAATATGGCAGGTACAGATTTAAATAACTGGCAGAAAAACTAAGTTTTTCTTAATGAAGAAGTGCTCCCCCCTCCACTACCAACGAACATCTGTGGATGCGCCCAGAACTGTAGTGCCGGTTGATAAACTTTCATCTCATTAAGGACAATGGCCTGTGGACATCGTTCATGGACAAATTGAACGCACTCATCATACATACACAACTAATATCTCAAATGTCAGACTGGCTTTCATGTGGCTCCAGCCTCCGATGTGACACACTGCTGAAATGTCTCTCTAATGTTACATGCGCTTTTCTTGTGCTGAGGTTTTTTTGATATATCCAACTGTATCCTGTCAAGGATAAAGTGTGAAATATGCTTTTTTCCCCCTCTCCCTCCCCAATGTGGCTCCTATCTTTCCAGGCAGCACTATAGGGAACCGCCTAAGGGTTCGGACCCTCGGCAGCCATAAGACGCCAAAGACAGTGTTCTGCGGCAAGCATGGCCTCAATAAACTGCTCCCCCTCTCAGCCCCCACACCCCCACCCCATTGTATGTGACGTATTCGCTGAACGGTTAGTACTGAAACTGTAATCTCAATTATAATGTAAATTGTAGTTGACGATTGATTGATTGATTGATTGATTGATTGATTGATTGATTGATTGATTGATTGATTGATTGATTGATTGATTGATTGATTGATTGATTGATTGATTGATTGAAATGTAGTTTGTCAATGCTTTTTTAGTTGTCAGCACAGGACCAAAGCATGCAGAAGCCATCATAAGGGGTCAAGACTACAGCTAGATGAAGTAAATGGTTTGAGAAAAAGTTAGGTTGAAATTAAAAATGTCTTTCTCTGGGGTACAAAAATAATATGTATAGATTGCAATTATTAAATGTTGAAAAATTGTGACAAAGTACTAAAAAAATCTGTATTTTTTACATTTTGTGAACAGACTTTCTGAATATGTAGTTAGAAAGGGATTGCTATTTATTTGTTTTATAAATATGTAAATCTGCCTTTAAAAAAAGATGACAGTTAAAAAAAATAAAAAATTTGAATGATTAATTATTAATGTCAATGTATTAATTAAATCCTTTGGATAAACAGCGAGGTTTAGAATCCTAACATTATGTTATGAAAGACAGACTTCTAATCCCTCTTAAGAATTTAATCAGGATACAGAAAATGACCTGTGAACGTCTCTTTATAAGCAGGGCTGGATAACAGGAGAGTAAGTAAAGTTGTTTATTACTTTTGATAGTAACAAAAACCAAAAATGATCTGTGGTGCAATGATACATCTTCATGAGGTGAGAAGAAAACTTTCATTGTTTTTATGCAAACATGCGATTAATACAAAAAGTTTCTATCTTTTTACTTTACTTTTTAATTTAGCATAAAATATTTGTACTGGGAGTTAAGGTGTTAAGAAAAACACATTTATCGCATAGCATAAAAAAACCTTTACATTAAAAGGCAATGACCGCAAATTTGAACAGCATAGTCATAATTTGCTCATCTTTTTTTTCATGAATCCCTTAAAAACATATATCCAGTTTCAATTAAATTTAAGAAGAAATTTGTTTTCAACATCATAACTCAAATTTTATATTTCTTTTTAATTTATAACTAAAATTGATTTAAATTGGAAAAACTTAGCTTATTGTGTTTAATATTTATATGTAACACGATATTTAAAATGTGACCAACTGTGATTCAACAATTAAAAAAATAAATAGAAAGGCTAACTGACAATGGGAAACAGAAAGCTATCACAACACTTAAAATATAGGTCTTCGGTACAAAGATACTAAAGAGAATCAAGATATAATTGAGTACAGTTTTCTTCAGCATCAAAATGCACTAAGAAACTGGGGGAAACTGACAGGTGGAGGTCTGAGAGACTCACATTTAACAGTTTGCCTGATAGGTGCCTCACAGGACAACAACTTGAGTAGCTGCAGTAAGCAAGGCCTAGTTTCAACTTTCACAACAAAGATTTTAAGCTGTTAGTTTTTACAAGGGTGACCACTAGGGATGCAACAATTAATCATGATTAATACATTTTTGAAATAATCGTCAACTAATAGTGTTATCGATTCATCTTTAACTGGAGTAAAGAGACTAAAACAGGACTTTAGCTCACAGAGTGACCCACTTAGAACAGTAATTATACCACAACTGTAAAAATAATAAAAATAAAATAACATGTAAACATTTTGCATTTAAAATATTGAAAAACTTCATTGGTCGATCTGCTCTATCCAGAGCTCCTCAAGTGGAAAAGCTTTAGTTTCATCTGGTTTAATTTAGTAAAAATGTCTTCTTTAAGGAACCTTTTAACTTTCTATTATTAATCGGTTAATCGTGAAAAAAAAACCCATCATCAGATAACTCGATTTGCAAAATAATTGTTAGTTACAGCCCTAGTTGCAAGAGAATGATTGCTAAGGTATCAGAATAAGAAAAATAGTCTGCCTGGGCATTAAAAGATCTAGGTTGGATCAATTAAAACTGGAAGAAACAATTATGAACTAATGAAAAGGGGGCAAATCTTAGGTTAACTACAATTGCCGCATATTCTTGTAACTTCTGCAACAGACTTCTCTATTTGACCATATTGACTTGGCAGGGTCTCATGTTGCAGCTGTAATAGGACATTGAGGAGTGTACATTAGATAAGCCCTAACAGTAAACCAAGAAAATATGTTTAATGTAGCAGTAAACTTTAGCTTCCATATTTTTAGAACCAGGTGTTACGTTAAAGTTTCGGCATGTATAAAACAAAAATATCTGTGGCTTGACATTTGCCTTTATGCGGGTGTCTAGTTGTACGTTTGTTCAAATAAAGCTCTAAAAGGAACATCCTATCTAGCGCAATCTTCTTGTCTCGCAAAAAGGAAAAATATATTTAATCTTGTCAAACATAGCACAAAGTAATCAGAAGGCCTGATCTTTGATGAGGAAAATGGATTATAACCAAATAGAGGCTCATAGTCTGGCTATCATCCCTTGGAATTAACTGTGGCACATACACAGACTGTACAAATGTAATATAGGGGCATTACCGATATTGAAAGGGGATTTTAAGGGCTGATTTCATTTTGTGGTTTTTTAAATTGCTTTGGTTTTACTGACGGCTATTTTTATCAGACATAATTAAGAAATATCTGTAGATTTGAAGTCAAGAATTATAAGTAGAACTCTCTCATCTCCCCACTCAAAAACACAAACATTATTTATTTATAAAATTCATGCCAAAGGATTGATCTATAAAAGGTTTACATGTATAAAAATAAGTGCAAACTGGATAGAGTGTGCAAAGCTGATGTAAAAAACAGGGTCAAACAGAGTTACAAGTGTAAAATTATAAGCTAAAGACTCAATTCTATGGGAGATGGATGCAACTGTAACTCCTTATAACCAGCAAAGCGATTTATCAAAACCAAAAAAAAATGAAAGTTAAAAAAGATCTTTAATTATATGCGCTTGAAATCGTGTACCCCTATCTTCTGGCAATTTTAATTAATATTTTTTTTAGTTGTGCTATTTAGAGCTTAATCTTCCTGTAAGTCTGGCTGTGGCTCCTTCCCTCACTGTCCGTTAGCCAGAAATGCACCTTCGTCCTTTCAGTAAGAGGTCCCAACTGGTTTGGAACCAGCTACCATTGTACAAACCCCCATTCAGATGTGGAAATAACTTAAGATTGCACAATGTCGATGCAAATCTGAGACAGTCCAGTGTCCTCAATAAGACTGGGCCAAGCTCCATGTTGGCAAATGCAAATGATTCACTTTTGGCAACATAAATTAAAATGTTTTTTTGCTTTTAAATACTTTAATGCAAATAAAAGAACGAACCATTTTTTTGCCAATACCATTTCAGTTCAGTGTATGAAATATTCAGCTTGGTAAATAATCCGATGGATCCATAAACAATCAAAATTAGGTGGTCACATTGTTTTGTTGGAATGTTGTTCACTGTTAACGGCTGAAAACAAATTTGTCTGTGGTTGTGTTTAGAGTAGACTCCCACCATGGCAGATGTTTGAGATTGTGAAGAATATGAAGATTGAGAACTGCATTGAGCCCCGTGGTGAGTAGGTAAATAGAATCCTGCAAACAGTAGAAAATACACTGAAATATTATGCCACCAACTACAGGTCCCAGTGTCACCTGTATTGTGTTCTTTAGTTTTGCTTTTTATAACAATACTTGAAATGTGCAATCCATGTGCAAATGTTGTGACCTTATACTTAGTTAATGAGGTTCATTTGCATCCTTTCCCTAAGGCCTGCAGCAACAAGAAACAAAGGAGGCTATGATCATGCAGGATATTAGGGACAAAAGATTAGTCACCCTCTACCTATTGGGATTGTATGAGCTTTTAAAGTATCCCTCTACAGAACATGTTCAAGAGAATGCTTCAAATGTTTAAAAATGTTATTCTCAAATGTAAGACCACCTATTAGGATGGAAACTCCCTAAATTAGAAACAAATCTTTATGCAACTAGAACCTTTGTGCTAAAGTGCAAAAACATTTCTCTAGACTTGTGAAAATGTTTTACCAAAAAGGTGTAAAATCATAGTGAAGAGGTACATAGTTTCATGTCAGAGTAATGAATTAATTGAACAGTATTTGGTTGTTCCTGTGTCCTTTTGCTGAAACAGCTGTATTTAAAATATATGCAACAGAAAGGCCAACTATAGCCGACTTGTATGTTAGACTGATAAGTATTTTCATACAGTAGGCGACAGCTTGTAAGACTGTGAAGTTTTCTATTTTCTCAATCATATCTTCTATCCAATTTGTTATGCTACTGTCCAATTTTTTTTAACTTTGAACTTGATTATATTGGTCCATATGGCAAAGTTTTGGAAACCTCTGGTTTATAGGGTGATAGAGCAATGCAATATATATAAATACTCAATTATTGTAATTTAAGTGATTCAAATATTCGATTGCAAGGAAGAAAACATGCTTAAATTGCCTAAAGCTGCATATCAGTAAGATATGCAGTCTCTGTGCAGTAATATTTCATGCAATTTTTAGGTGTTACAATTAAATGAAAAGTCTAAGACTAAATCAATTAACTTCTCAAGGGAATAATGTCTGTGTTACGACTGGAAAAAGAGGCATATTTTTGGAAGTAAGGTTTGTTTCACTTGATGCAAACAACTTGAAACCATCAAGTAGAAATTACAGTGGTATGTTCTAAAGCTGCTTTTCTCTTGAGTAGCAGGACATTCTGTCATAATTTATTGATTTTTTAACTATCTGCTAAAGCCTCTTGAGGAAACAGAACCCAATTCAAGTGCGTTACTTGAATGTTGACTTTACCTTTAACATTATCTAACCCCACAACTTGGCAAAAAACCTCTTAAGTCAGTTTAATCTTAATGATGGCTCTGTGAAATTCATTTTAGACTTTCTAACATGTCCTATCCAGACACCGACTGTCATCCACAGGGTAATATCAGGGATCTGTCTTCTTTCCAAAATCAAAGTCCAGGCTTAAATTTTGCGTGCTAAAAAACCCTCCAGTATGGCATGCTGGTGAAAATGCTCAGTCATCCAGGCCATAGTCATTAAAAAAAGTTTTTTTTTTTTTTTGTTTTTTTTTTTTATAACCCACTCAACTTTGATTCCAAGTTTGAAGACGTTTTGCTTCCCATCCAGGAAACTTTTTTAATTCAAAATGTCAGAAATATCATTGAGTTCGAGGCTTTATAGAGTGGACCAAAAACAAAGCCTTGTTTTGGCTTAGAAAACATGCAAACTGACCAGACAAACGGGTCCGCCCCTCTAACATGTAGCCTGCAGGTTCAGTATGGCTGCAGGTTCAGCAGCCTCCAGTATGGCTGAATTAAACGTTTTTGCTAAAAGAATGGACCAGATTTCCTCCCCAATTAAAAAAAGCTAGTTATTAGACATTTTAGACAGGTTTTGTTGCCATCAAGTTTGACACAGTCAGCAGGCTTATGTGGTAATTACTTCAGCCACACAGAGTAAGCTTGATTTTAATTACTCATTACTTGCTCTAATTATTCTCAGTTGTCTGATATTAAAATGTGTTTGATGATCAAAAACATTGAAGCGCAATAAAACAGTAAAATCAGAATAAATTTGAAAACTGCAAATATTTATCTATAACACTGTTTACAGTCCTACATTGTCCAATATAATTACGTTTAGGTGGTATTCTCAGCTTCTACTTGATTTTCTTCAGGCCTCTAAAAGGAGAGCCTTTCCCCCTAGGAGCACTTGTGGTACATACTCCCCTTAACAGTTCTGGTTAACAACATAAATCTTAACCCATATATAGTAAATTCCTGTTTTCTCTTCAGTGCACACACTCATGAGTAAATAGGAGACGGTGGCCATTTCTTCTGAAATTGGCTTTGAATCCCTCAATAAGTCTTGGGGTCAAGTCAAGAAATTTGGGTTTATGGAAGCAGAAAGGCTTGAAAAAAAGATAAACATGCTTAGTGCTTTGCTTTTAGGCTTCATTACTCAGCCGATCCCAGAATTGAGAGGATTTTATTCCTACCAAGTGACTGAGGAAAAAAATGCATTAACTGTGAACTATCCATCTTGTTAGTGCTGGCGCCTCCTTTTTTTCATAGGGGTGTAGAGTCAGAATCATCATCTCTCTGCTTGATGTTTACTACAGAAAATATCTTTCATCATGATACTTTTAAATTAAAAAAGGTCCAACGTTTCCTGCTCTTTTGAAAAATTTAAATGGCATTTCCTGTGGATTAATTCTAGGCATAGTATATTAATAATACTAATGCAGCTTGCCGTGTTTTTTCTTTGCTCCAGGGAGTGAAACTCTAATTTCAAGGTAGGTTTCCATTAATCTACTCAAGGGCCATATTTTTAAAGGGAGTAAAATTTAAATTATACTTGACATTTCATCAACAAGCTGTCTGTAGGGCCTGTAATGCAAACTATATGTAGAGATTAAAAAATGGATTAACATGTGCTAAATATCAAATATTAGGTCAAACAGGTGGAATATTTCACAGGTGAAATATTTGCAAAATTTTGAATGCATCTTCTTAACCTCTGCTTATCCTTTGACTCCAGTGCTATTTATCTTTCCTTTAATATTCAACTAACTACCTGCCTGTTTTAATACATCAAGTGGTTTTGACACTAGGTCCATTGAGCAGTCTTAGAAAAGGATCTGCTAAGCTTAATCAAGTCAGCCTCACAGCCCCAAACTCTCCGAAGAGGGTAGCTTTATGCCAGGTCTGCCAATAAAGTACCAGGTTACGGCACAATGGCAGGGAACAGGCACCCAGAGACACACAACACACACACTGATTGGCACTAATCACTAAAAGAATTAGGAGCTCAGGAGCCTTGGGTCTACTTCACTAGAGTTGAATTACAACAGAGGCAAAATGATTGATGTTATTAGACATGCAATATGTCATTGTAAGCATGTTTTACTTAAATACAATGGATAGTTCTTTTCTGGGGGTGTTTAAATCACGCTGAGATAAAACAAAAGTTTTGATGAACTTTAATAACTTTCTCAAGAATTAAGTCTGCAGGGTTTTTTTTTTACAATTATTAGCTATTATGAATCCAGTAACCATGTTGATTTCGATTCTGATATTTCCCATACCAATAATCAGGGCCTACCTGATTATCATAATGACTCAGGATAATCTTACAGGGCGGTCCTGCTGTGTGTGAAAGGTTAACCCCTAGAACCCTACGGACCAGCTGCTACGTGACCTCATAATTTTAACAAACCCCCAGTATTGATGTAAAAAACACATTTGGCACAGTTTGGTGACATTTTTGGATAAATGTGCCAAAATGGCCCCTCCGCCTAAGAAATTTCTCACTAATACCATTCTAAAATAAATATGATTCATCTGATTGAGTCCAAATTTGGTATACTTTTACACAACATTTAGATTTAAAAGTCTGTACTACTTTTTTGTGCTATAAATAATATTTGGTAGTGTTTTGCAATGTTTATTTCAAAGAAAATTTTGGCGAGGTTCAAAAAATGCAAAATATTTTGTATTTTGTCCCTAATATTTCAGACAGGGTCAAAGCTACAATGGTGCTGACACCAGAAAACCATTCTATGACATCTTACCTTTACAGAGGTACCAAAAGTTTCTTCTTAAATCTAATAGCTGTGAGGCTATAAGTGATTTACTTTTGTGTGTTTTTGTCAGGCAGAAATTTATTTATACCCCCTGAGGGTGTAAGAGGTTAAGAGGGATCTGTTCTACTTGTAAGGACTTTAGGAGCAATCAGAAAATAAATGTAGGGCATTTTTATTTCCTTTTTTTTTTTTTTTTACTCATATCATGTTTGCCGATATAGCATTGAGAAGTGATTTCCCAGAGCTCAATAATAGCCCAACAGATTTGGTTTCACAAGTAGACCATTGCATCTGTTGCCATAAGGTTCCACTTGGTAATTGTTTGAAACTCATTAGAAGTTTTTGGGAATAAAATCATATGCAACAGCCACTTAACTGGAAAGAGAGGTGATAAGGGAGAAGAAAAAAAACATTTGGGGGACAGAGAAAGAGAAAATGATGGAGGGAGAAAAAGAACGAGAAGAAAAGATAAAACCGTCTGCTTCCACATCTGCCAATGAAAAAACAATAACACAACACAAGCAGCTCAGGTCTGATGGTGTTGAAGCACTGGAAAAGTCAAAGAACACGACTCTCACTGTGCTCCCGGTGGTAAGAATTCGGTGCGCAATTTGAAAAAAGTTCCGATGTTGAGACGACTGTGGCAACCAGCAGACTTGTGAGGGTAACGGCAGCCTGGGCCCACGTTAGCCCGTCTGCAGCACCCCTCTCTTGACATAGCCATGTGTGAAGTCCCGCTTCTCAGATGGCGACTTTTTTTCTTTAATTTGGCAAAATGTTCATTTGATTTGAGTTTATCTGATCTGTTATTACTCCTCCACTAAATTAAAAAAGTAAGAAGTTATTATCATCAAGAGTCTATTAATAACAGGAGGTTATTAATAGTGTTAAAAGTATGTTCTTGTCAAGCCCCAGCTGCAGCCCAACCATCTTGATATACAGATGATAAAGTATCAGATCACCTATCTGTCATGCTTATCCCTGCAAATAAGCCCCAGCTGATCAGGGCCTAACCAACAGTTAAAGAGGTCAGAGTGAGGACTGAGGGCGCCATGGAAACACTCCAAGTCTGTTTTGAATACTCTGACTGGAACATCTTCAAGGCTGCAGCAACATATGACAACTTATTAAATATTGATGAGTACAGGTATGCTATGACTGTGTCAGCCTACATCAACAAATGCATTGAGGGCGTCGGCGTCAAAAAGAACATCACCAACCAACCACCCTGGATAAATGGAGAGGTTCAGAAATCGCTAAAAGCACGGAACTCAGCTTTCAAGTCTGGTAATAAAGAGGCACTAAAAACAGCGCGTACCAACTTAAACTGTGCCATCAGATCAGCGAAGCAGAACCACAGCCAGAAAATCCAGGATCTTTTCCATGACGACATCAACACCAGGAACACCAGGAGGATGTGAAAAGGCATTCGGATGATCACGGACTACAACACACATTCCCCTCCCGGTAGATGCAGCAAACACTGACTTCCTAAATGAACTAAACAGCTTCTTTGGAAGGTTTGAGGCACTAAACAGCACTCCAGCAGTGAAATCTGTTCCACGCCAGGGAGACGAGGCACTAAACCTGGACGTAGCTGAAGTGAGGAAAACTCTGAGGAGAGTCAATCCAATCAAGGCCCAGGGGTAATAACATACCTTGGCGGGTGTATAAGGAGTGTGTAGATCAACTGGCTGGTGTCCTCACAGACATCTTTAACACCTCACTGGACCAATCATAGTGCCAGCATGCTTTAAGTCTGCCACCATTATTCCGGTCCCAAAGAAGCCTCAGGTCAACTCAGTAAATGATTACCGGCCTGTTGCACTGATTCCCATCATGATGAAGGGCTTTGAATAGCTGGTTAAAGAACACATCTTCTCCAGTTTGCCGGCAACATTTGACCCGTTCCAGTTCACCTACCAATGGAACCGCTCCACTGAGGACGCCATCTCCTCTGCTCTTCACCCGAGCCTAGCACACCTGGAGGAGAACACCATCCACGTGCGGATGCTGTTTCTGGACTTCAGTTCAGCTTTCAACACCATCATCCCACAGCATCCGATGGGATTCAATACACCACTCCGCAATTGGCTGCTTGACTTCCACACCAACAGACATCAATCAGTCCGGGTTGGATAGAACACCTCTGATGTCATCATCCCAAGCACATGCTCCCCTCAGGGCTGCGTCCTGAGCCCCCTGCTGTTCACCCTGATGACACATGACTGCATCCCCAGGTTCACCAAAAATCACATCGTGAAGTTTGCAGACGACACCACGGTGGTGGCTCTCATCAGTGATGACAACGACCAGAACTACAGAGAGGAGATGGAGCAGCTGGTGGACTGGTGCAAAGATAACAGCCTGATCCTGAATGTTGAGAACACAAAGGAGATCATCTTGGACTTCAGGAAGAACCAGCCTAACCACGTTCCACTGCCCATCCACAGCTCAGCTGTAGAGGTGGTCAACAGCACCAAATTCCTGGAGGTGCACATCACAGACACCCTCACCTGGAATGTAAACACCACGTCACTGATCAAAAGGGCATAAAAGCACATGTACTTCTTGCAAAGGATGAGGAGAGCCCACCTGCCCCCACCCATCCTCACCACCTTCTACAAAGGCACCATAGAGACTGTTCTAACCAGCTTAGACTGGAAGAAGGTGAGAAGAGTAGTAAGAACTGCAGAGAAGATCATCGGGGCTCCTCTTTCCTCCATTAAAGACATTTCATCCCAGCGCTGCGTTTCCAGAGCCCGTAACATAAATGACCCCTCACACCCCCAACATGGACTGTTCTCCCTGCTGCCCTCTGGGGAGAGATTTTGAAGCAAATTAATGTTCGAACTGTAAATATACAGTCATATCTTTATATCACAATTTTTTTTTGTTATGTAGTTATTAGTTTTCAATGCTGCACTTTAAAAAATTAAATTGTCTAGAGCTGTTTTAAACAAAATTTCTTTGTTTACACTCGTGTATAGAAATGACAAAATAAATCTGTCTAAGTCTAAGTAGCAACATTCTATCAATAGGAACAATTGAAGTCATGCTATTCACATTCTCAAGAGATCATAAAGCAGAAATAGTTCCTTTGTAAAAGTAAACTTTGCAACATATCTTGCGATGTATGTATCACATTGATAAAACTATCTGAATCCTAATCTCTCCCTTACAAAACGTATGGGTGTCTTCAGAATGGACACAGAAGTTTCAAGCTTTCTGTTAGTCAGTTAAACTGATTCAATATAACATTAAAGGTTATTTCTGCTTTATGTTAGAAATGGCTCAGACTAGTCGAGCAAGTCCTCTGTCCTTCAGGCAGCCATATTTCCCAATAAATTTGCTCATGCATTTCATCATTTAACTCAGTCAAAGGCAATGCGTGTCCCCCCTCCTTCTTATTTAGAGCGCAGCATGAGCTCTCAGCTTGAGACAGCGGCTCCGTATTTCGGACGCCAAAATGCTAACAGAGTAAATCGATGGCTTCCATCTGATCGGAGCCGACAGGACAAGAGATAGTGGTGAGACGAAAGGGGGTGTGGACGTTTTAACCAATTACATCTTCTGTAGCTCAGAACACGTGACGATTACAAAGATTTTGCACAAAGTGCATTGATCTGCAACATGTTGTACTGTAGCCGCACATGATACCAAGTGGAGGACATTCTTGTAACTTATTTGCATCATTAACACCACCATTCTGTACCTCATCTCCTGACAGGACACTCGCGTAGCCATCAGTGCAAGTTTGGCTGTAATTCATTTTGCTCTCCACTAGACGGTGCAATGCTGTCAAAATCGTACACACTGGGGCTTTATTGTGACTACCTTGCGAACTGTATTGTACACAAAAGTTTGTTTCAAATTTACCAGCATTCAGATGAGAAGCGAGCTTATTGCATTTTAGTGCTGCTTGGCTCAGATGCTGCTTCTTCTCTTTTTACTTGTCTTCCTACATAAGAACATATCTCATATCAGTCTATAATTTATGATAATATACCAAAAGGAAAGACAAACCTTGTAACCCTGACTCTAAAATAACTTCTAATGAATACTAACATCAATCCCAACTAGTCGATAGAGAAAGCAATCCAAATGGTATATACTAATGACAAGCAAGACTCTCAAATAACCATGGTACATAACTTTCTACAAATCTGCTATATGTGGCACTGCTCAAACTATACTCTCATGAGCTTGCACACACTCCCGCAGGAACTAGCCTTCAGCGGAGCAGGACTCGCTTTAACAAAGTGGAAAATAATTTCCAATACATATTAATGAAGCAGAGTTGAATCGATGCCCTTGGAACTTTATGAGAATAAGCTGGTGCAATGCTGCGACAGCAGCATAGTGTGGGTGTGTGTGAGTGTGTGAGTAGCTCAGTGTTTTAGGGCTGATTTTGGACAGTCTCAGCTTGGCTCATGGCAAAAGCCCTCATCTATCATGGCAGACCTATTGTGCGATGGGCCCCAAAAGGTCAAATGAGAGAGACCTTAACTATGAAAAAGTCCAATAAGTCATGAGAAAACAACCAACAGAAGATAGGTTCTTTAATATGAATATAAGGATATGTAAATTGTTGTTCATGTCTCAACAGTTTGACCTATATACATTTTTTTTTTTACTTCCACAATATATGTTGTCAACAGAGATTTGCAGGTCAGAGTTCACCGAATTATAAAGCCTCTTTTTAGCAGCAAATAGATGAGAAAAGCTTTCTGAGCACAGCCTGAATATTGAACAGAAATTGCTTTTTGGACAGTCGGTCACTGGACGTTGCTATTTTGACTCTGGGATTATGTATCTATGGATGAATGGATGTGAACTGATTGAAGGCTGTAACATAACAAAATGTGGGAAAACTGCAGCAGTGTGAAATGTAAATACTTTTCAGATACCCATCATGTGTGTGTTTGGTTTCAATGTCGCTTTTTGGACAAGACACCCAGACCTTTAAAGTATGTCTTGTAGCACCACAAAGAAACACCTAGACTAAACTGAAGCTGGTAGAAGCTTATTGTTATTCTTGTGCTGTGTTGACAAGGCGTGATCATGCCAATACCTTCAGGCAATTTGTAATGGACATCAGAGGAGCAACAAAGGTCACAACGGAGAGAACTTTTCAGCAAGCCAATCATATCCACTGCTGAGTCAGCACTTTCAAAGACAACACCTGGTTCTTGTGGAAAAATAAGACAAAGAGGAAGAGAAAACCTAAAAGCGATTAGAGGACAAGAATGCTATGTAATGCAGGTTATAAAAGAAAATAGTTATGAAGTGGATTAAGCTGGGCATATAATAAATCTCATAAAAAAAATAACTATATTGAAAACTGACCCCTGACTACTGATTACTTTGTAAGAATACAGCCACTATAGCAAACATTTAGTTTTTGCTTTATAAAAGAAATCAAATACCTTACCTTAATCAAAGACACGGGTAATTATTTATGTCAGCAGATTAAGTAAATATTTTTGTTTCTTTTTATCCATTGTTATGAATCACAACAAATTACACTCCATGTGTAGTGTTTCTACTGACTTTCTTCCAAGGTAACAGCTCTTTACTGATAAACTTTAAACACTAAGCTCTATATTTCTGTTTGAATCAGAATATGAGGGATTACAGGAACTCTGCCCTCTAGTTAAAACACACCAAGTGGTGTCACAACCTTTTCAAATACATCAGGAGTCAGCCAAAAAATGTCTAGTTTCAGTAAGAAGGCTTAAATCTTTTTTGTCTGAAACTCATTCTCTGCAAATCAGGGAAAGTAGAATTAAGTGAACACACTAAAACAAAAACAATTCTGAAAATGTTAAATGATCTTCAAATTGACTAAAATCAATACATTGTAAAACATTTTTTTGTCACAATTAGGGCTGAAAAAATTAATCAAATTAATAGTGATTAATCAATTTCTTAAATAATTGTCAACTAATATAGTAATCAATGAATCGTTAATTGGAGTTTAGAGACTCCAAGACATCCCTTTAAGTCTTAAACAACTGTTATTGTCATTTTGTATACACAGAGTGTACACAAAACTTAACTTCATTTTGTACAGCTTTCAGATAGTGAATGGGCAACAGCTTAGCATGAATTTCCATTTCATAAAGTGCAGCAGTTATCAAGAGTAAACAGTGTGGGGGAAAAAACGTGCAAAAACGCATTGATAAGTTCAGAGCATTTCAAGACAAATATATATGATGCAAGTATGCAGTATTTTGGTTTGGTGTTATCAGTGTGCCTTGACTTAGAGCTTTTTTTTTCAACATTTCAGCAGTCTGATGATGGTGGAGAAGAAGCTGTTGCAGAATCTGCTGGTCCTGCATCAAATGCTGCAAAGCCTCTTCCCAGAGGGCAGCAGGGAAAACAGTCCATGGTGGGGGTTTTAGAGGTCATTGATGATTTTACGGGCTCAGGACACTCAGCGCTGAGATAAAATATCTTTATTGGAGTTTAGAGGAGCTTTGATGATCCTTGTTGCTATCCTCACAACTCTCCTCACTTTCATGCAGTGTGAGTCGCTACAGCCTCCACTCCACACAGTGAGACAGCTAGTCAGAACACTATGGTGCTTCTTTAGAAGGTAGTGAGGATGGGTGGGGACAGGTGGACTCTCGTCATTCTCCGCAGGAATTACAAAAGCCTTTGTGCCCTTTTAACCAGTGAGGTGGTTGTTTACATTCTAGGTGAGGGTGTCTGTGATGTGCACCTTCAGGAATTTGGTGCTGTTGACCACCTCTACTGCTGAGCTGTAGATGACCAGTGGAGCATGGTTAGGTCGGTTTTCCTGAAGTCCAAGATGACCTCCTTCGTCTTCTCCACATTCAGAATCAGGTTTTTATCTTTGCACCAGCCGCCCAGCTACTCCACCTCCTTTCTGTAGTCCTTGTCGTCTCTGTTGAGGCCCACCATTGTGGTGTCGTCTGCAAACTTCACGATGTGATTGGTGGCGAACCTGGGCACGCATTCATGCGTCGTCAGAGTGAACAGCGTGGGGCTCAGGACGCAGCCCTGAGGGGAGCCTATGCTTAGAGTGATGACATCAGAGGCGTTCTGTCCGACCCAGAGTGACTGAGGTCTGTTTGTGAGGAGAAGCCCAGCTGTTCCAGTTTTCCTATCAGATGCTATGGGATGAAGGTGTTGAAAGCTAAACTGAAGTACAGGAACAGCATCTTCAGGTGGGTGTTCTTCTCCTCCACGTAAAGAGCAGAGGAAATGGCGTCCTCGGTAGGCAACCTGGAACGGGTCGAACGTTGGCGGTAGACTGGAGAAGATGTGTTCTTTAACCAGCCATTCGAAGCACTTCACCATGATAGGAACCAGTGTGACAGGCCGGTAGTCATTGAGTGACGTGACCTGAGGCTTCTAGGCTCTATGGTGGCAGACTTAAAGCATGCTGGCACTATAGATTTGACTAGTGAGGTCTTAAAAAGCTGACAGAGCAACCCACTTAGATCAATAATTATATTAAAATTGTAAATAAATCATGTAAACATTTTGCATTGAAGATAAAAAAATGTTTTTTTCTGTCAATGTGCGTTATCCAGAACTCCTCAAGTTGAGAATATCTAGAGAACTATCCAGAACTGTGGAAAAGTTTTGTTTCACCTGGTTTAATTTTATAACAGGTCTTGTTTAAGGAACCTTTGGCTATCTGATTATTAATGGATTAATCAAAAAAAAAAACTAATCAACAGATTAATCTATTTGCAAAATAAACGTTAGTTGCAACCCTAGTCACAAGCACAGATGCGGATCTTTTGGTACATATTTCTACCAGCCTTGCAGAGACATAAAATATTGCCCATTCTTTTTGCCAAATAGCTCAGAATCGATGGAGCATTTTTTCCAACATCAGTTTTCAAGCCTGACACACAATTTCAATAGGATGTTATTATGGGCCTTAACTGGGTCATGCTACTACAAAAATAGGCTTTGATCTAAACAAGCAATGGGCAACTCAAGTCCTCGAGGGTCGGAGTTCTGAACCTTTAAGATGTGTCATTGGCCAGTGCACTCGAATCAAACTGCTGAATCGCATCCTTAGTATGTAAGTTCTCAAAAGCCCTGGAAAGGATTTATTTGATTGAGGTTTGTTGATGCAGGATATATCTAAGTGTCGGAAAACTGGGCCTGAAGTCACTGCTTTCTGATGCAATCCAGCTGAATATTTAGGAATCTGGTCCACCTAGAAGATGATTCTTCAACACAATTCTTTTTGCAATCTCCAAAAGGTTTTATAACAGGAACACCATATATTTAGCTCCATTCGTCGTTCCTTCAACTCTGACCTGTTACCTTGTACTGGCTAAGGACAAGCATTCCCAAAGCATTACATTGCCACCACAACACTTCAACAGGGAAATGGTGTGTTCAGGAGGATGTGCAGTTTTTCACCTTCATGTTTCATATGTCAGGAAGGTCAAATCTTTTATTTCATCTGACCAGGGCCCCGTCCTCAACATGTTTGCTTTGCTTTGTACAGGGCTTAATAATAAAACCGCAAATATCACTGCTTGCAATTTATTTTTTCAAAACTGTTTAGTTTTCACATCTTTTTATAATAAATACCATTATTAAATCACATAAAAAAATGAAAATGTAATGTGACAAAATAGGGAAATGTTCAAGGGGATACAGACCTTCTAAAAAAACTGAAAGTGCAAAACTTTTTCATGCATTTAGGAATGTAAAAAAGTAATGGGATGAAAGAAAGAGAGGTAAAGTTAGGAAAGCAACCAAGGTTGAGATGGAGAAGGGAAGAGTGGGTATTTAGGTCTCTTTACTGCTGAATTGCAGCCACTATGTGATTGGCTTCTTTTGGGAGGAAATGGAAAAGCTTTGCAGCCAGGTGCTTATCACTGACCAGAGCTTACAGAGTCAACCGACCGGCTAACTGCTTTACCCCTACACTCTAAGTAAGTTCCAATCAGTCTGCAGAGAGTAATGTAGAGGAAAGGTATTTCTACCAGGTCTAGTGTAAGTTAAATAGGTGCTTTTATAAATTATAGAGAAATTAATTAAAGTTAGTAACAATGTATCTTTTAAACAAAAAAAAAACAAAACAATTCCACCTTTTTCAACAATTTCAACATAAACATTCTTGATTTAAGCGTTTACCTTCACCTGACCTGTTTCTTGTTAGTTTTTTTTATTCTGTTTTCTAATTTCTTACTTTTAATTCTGATTCTGGTAAGAAAAGCAAAAAAATCTTTTACATAATTATGTGCATTTTTAAACTACTGATTTAGAAAAAAATTATTTCACATTTAATGGCAAATAATAATTCTGAATGTTAAATCAATAGCTAAATATCAACATTTTACTTGTTAAAATAAATACATGTGATATTTGCTTATAAATCTTAAATTGTATTCTAAATCTATACATAGAAATCTTACATCTGAAATATATCATATTTAAATACACATGTTAAATCTAAATCTTAAATCTAAGACTTAAATGTTTGGAAAATATGTAAATCAACAGTCGCCCTTTAACAGATGAATCTATGGCCACATCCCCAGGATATACTGTAGGACTAGCAATGAGAAAAAGAGGCATCCTTTTTTTTTTTACAGTATTTTCTATAGTGAAATGCTGTCAACCACAGCTTCCAGTATTTTACTGTATATATATACAATTTGTAATTATACAATATAATAAATTAGGAATTTGACACTGAAATATTTGGATATTAGTTACAAAAAAACAAATAAAAAAATTTCTCTTCAACTGGAAATTCAATAAATGCTTTAAAAGAACAAAAAAATGCTAAACATTACCTTTGTCCCTGATTGGCTGAATAAATATAACTAAGATGGTTATTCATTATTTCAGAATATAGCCCATATTTATCCCAAAAAATTGTTTGGTTGATGTAGTTTGGTTGATTTGCTGTTTATTTGGGCTACCAGACACAGAACAAAAATCACACCTCAAAAAACCCAAGAAATTTGATGGTTTTAACCTACCATGTTCGTCACAGTATTACTGGGCTGCAAATATGCGAGTGATGTTATGAATCATTTTTTCTTGTTATTTGATCATATTCCTTTATGATTGACAATAGAGCATAGACTGTTTTTGAAAACTCCTCTTGGGGTAATTCTTTTTTCATCACCTACACCAATTTCCTCTCAGGGACACAATCATTTTATTACATTACACTTGAAAACTTTGGTCACAGATTTGAAAAAAATTTTAACTTCCTAGCATGTCAAAACCTGTTCTTGTTTGGCGCAACAATGCATACTCTCCCTCACTCAAAGATACTATTTTTCAGAAATGGGGTCTTGGGTATAGTGTCAAAGATGTTATCATTTTATTATTATTATTTTTTTTCCATTTGAACAATTAAAAGCAAAACATAACTTAGCTGAAAAGCTTTTTTGTTTTATTCCTACAGTTAAAGAATTAAGTCATTCACTCCCTCTCTCCTGGAAAACCACCAGTTCAAGATGTTATTGGGGCCTCCAGGGTCCAAGAGATTAATTTAACCACTATTTAAAAAAAAATTTTAAATACTATTTTCATCCTACAGTGTTAATTCAAACTGGGAAGATTATCTCAACATTACAATCAAAGATGATGATATATGGAGGAGGGCACTGAGTGATATTCATACCTATAACCACTAAACAGCTCTTTTTTGTTTCTCTGACACTGCAGGAATTAGGTCATAATGTGACTTCAATGGATACCTATGGCATGACATGACCAAAACAAGTACTTTAAAAATTATACAAATCTGATGTTCCACCTTGATTTCAATCTTGGCTCAGTAAATTAGTAGGAGTGATGCACCTAGAAAGAATGAGACACGATTTGACAAGTATTCCTTGTCAAATCGTGGAACTTGAGACAGTTGGTGGTAGTGTCATGATGTAGAAACGTTTGGGCTAAATTTGAGCCCCTCAGTAATAACTGAACAGTAAAAGTGCTTTAAATTATTTTCTCACAACATAGTTAAACAATGTACATTTTTGCTTACAGTCTTACTGCAATGCTTAAGATGCTGCATTTTAGTGTGGAGTAGATTGTTGTTCTAAGCCTAAAAACCAGTTATGTGAATACCCGTGGTAAATCTCCCTGCAAATCCATTATCTCTGCATGTATGGGACGTGTTGACATTCCCGTAGAGGGCTAAAAGAGCTAAAGGGTAGTTGGATGGATGACAGAGGAACTGCTGATAGTGAGGAAAAAACACAGTGTCCTAAGAGGGCACTGGAAAGGAAAGTAAGATATTGTCAGATATATAGGTGTGGTATGGTGCTGCGGGCTTCTGTGTCTTGCAGGGGATTACAGATGGCCCTTAGAATTAAATCAAAACTGTGCTGACTGCCAAGGAATGGGTTCTGAGACACATTGGGTGCCACATGAGAGGAGGTAAGACTGGCGCAGGGGGAGGAAGCTGAAGGCATGGGCTGCAGCCATGGAGAGAAAATCGCTTTCAAATGAGTTTTTGAAATATCTAAAAATAAATTGCCTTTGAAAAAAGCTCAATGGACAGCTGATATGCACGATGGATGAGGGCCAGTTGGAAAGTTACCCCTTCATTTTTCTTCGTCTCAGTCTTCTCTGTAACTTACAATCATTTGTTTTCTCATGACTCATTACCTTACTCACACACTGTTGTCATGTATAGAGGCATGGTCTTGACTCAAATTAAAGGTTAAAAGTAAATTAAATATATTTCATTTGTTTGGTTACCAGTTCAGGACAGTAAAACACATCCAAACAGACAATCGTTTTCATAAAACAGAGATACATGGGGATTTGTTGCAAAGAGACAACAGATGGCAAGGTCTATTTTTAGAGATAAACAATGAGTGATATGTAATTTCCTTTGTCTGCTCCCTCATTATTTTTCCTGCTCATGCTTTGTACCCTGTTGTGGAGACAGTATACAGGACATCAAATGAAATAGAATATTCAATGACCAAAATAAAAACTTTTCCTCTTTAAAAAGGTATTTCACAATGAAAAATGTTTGTCTCCCCTCAGTATCTACTTAATTTAAAGAAAGTCAAGTTTAATCCATTTAGGAAATTAAATTTACCTACTGCCAATTTAAAAGCACCAATATGCCTTATAGAAACTAGAGAACACTATATAGAATTGTAAATAAAAGCATAACTATAGTTCAAGTTTATGCAAATTGAAAAATTTTAATTTCCCATGCATTATGCATCCAAGTTCATAAATTTGGTTATACATGTCATATATATTAATGTATGACATGGACATATATGAAGAGGACTTGGTGAAAAGTAGCAAGATGAAACATTGTCTAATTGTCCATACCCCTTTGTGATAGGCAGAAAAATCTATGACCAAACAGTGATTATCCATTCAACACATTTGTAACCCACTATTAGGTATTTCTAAAACAATAATCCAAGGAATATTAGAAATCAAAGCATTTTTTCTACTTCAACATGAAAATTATATTTTTTTATATTCCTCCAGCAACATCTCCTTAAACATACTTTTAAATATGTATATTATTTAGGAACATTTTAAAGTGTTCTTTTAAAGAATTCCCAAATCTCACCCCAGCAGCAAGGACCCCCCTCTGTCTTGTTGAGGTTTGGGTAAAATGTGCAAAAAAGTTTCCTATTCGTCTTGTGTCATCTGTGATCAAAGTGAGTTTCTTGTAAATGTGCTCCGGTCGCAACCTGTAGTTACTTGCAGTTTGGATTACGAACATGAAAAACGCCTTGCAGCCCGTCGCCTCCGCCGCGGCAAACCGAGAGGAGGCGACCAATCCAGAGGCTGCTGTTGAATGGGATTCATAGTAGCAGTGCACCGCCGGTGTACGGGGGTCTGAGCGGCTCCAAGAGAAATCATATTTGAAGGCAGGATGGTAATCTGGATGAACTGACTGCACCGACAATGTTTTCAGGGGGATTATCTCACTTCAAAATAGATTCAATCTACTTTTTACCCACTGATCCCAGCAAATACAGTTTCCATTGTACAGGTAAAGAAAGGATAGGGTAGCTTCACCCAACCAGCCAGAGCAGCAAAGATGCTTCAGCTGCACGTCGGAACTAAACTTGTACAAGATTCAAAAGTGAAGCAGCATGTGCATTTTTGCTGCTCTTGCTGCTTTAGGGGTGAATAAGGTGACCAGACGTCCCCTTTTGACTAGACATGTCCTACTTTTCATACCTAAAAAAATGTGCAGGGGGAATTTGCTCGACTACAGTGTAGCAGAACCGAGCCATGAACAGTGGCAGGGAGGCAGAGGGAAGGCGGTGGGAATTCCCCCCAGACCGAACCCGACCCGGTGACGGTATGCTTTCCCCCGCCTGCCTTACCGTGCATCCCCCCCCAGGTCGGGTTGGGTGATCCGTTCCCCGCTGCCGGGGTTCCCGGTCCGGTTCAGTCCCCCCCAAAAAAAGTGTCCTCCTTTTCAGAAACCCAAATGCGGTCACCATAGGTGTTAACGTAGCATAACAGTGGCTAGCATGGCGTCCTGCACGAGCATTGGGGGGTTGATTCATTCATGTGTCAGGGTACAGGTACAGAGGGGAGGGACAAGCAGACAACCATGATTGACGTGTCATGGGTGTAATGGAACCAATCGTGTACAACGGACCGTCTTTTTTGATTGGTTGAGGTTATTCATTGATTTCTCACTGTAGTGGGGACCGTTTATTTTAGTTTAACTTCCAGACCTTCTATTTCACTGCTAGCTAAGCGGCTGTGGGGAGATCTTTAATCCACATGGTAAAAAATGCGTCAGAAAAGATCTCCTAGTGCACCTTTAATTTTCCACTTGGTTAGTGAAATTTTGAGATAAACCAGGTCTTTAAAGGTAATTTTTGTGTTCTTTACAGCCTTCTTTACAGACGTATAATTCTTACAGCCTTTTTTTGAAGCAAGAACATTGAGTCTAATACATTAGTGTATGCATTTCCCCAGACCTTGATACAATATGTGAAATAGGAAATAATCGAAGCAGAATATAAAAGTAATAAGGAAGCCTTATCAAGAACTAATGTCACTTTGCACAGAATACCTAAACATTTACTTACTTTAGATTGAATATACTCAATGTGGGGCTTCCATAATAATGAGACTTAACATGCAAATTAAAAAAATGAAACAAACGAAAATGTAAGGCTAGTATTTTATCATGTACTTGGGGAAACCATAGCACAAACTGATAATGGTTGATAAACTCAGTCTTGAAACACTGTATACTAAACTGCTAAGGGGGTGAGTTGGGCATTGTGAAGTCAACAAGTCGTCTCCATGCCATGTATTTGTTCTGCCAAACCACTGAACCAGATGAGTCCAACCTGCCCAATGAACTGAACTGTGCTGATTGAACTCCCTTGGGTCAGTGGCAAATACTATACCACACAACAGACTTGCGAGAAACAACTGGTTTTAAGAATGTTAAGAATTCAAAATTGTCCTGAAACATTTCTTTCTCACCAGTTAGGAACCCACTCAAGCAAAAACCCCAAACCAGCAGTGAAATCTTCTTGGTGGGAAAGCCCTTTTAGATACTTGCTATGGAAAACATCATATGTCATCAGCCACAGTAAGATGTGTAAAATGATAAGGTGGGGAAAGTACTTATACCAGATTTCTGTTAGTCTGTCTTTGAGGATGAGAGCAAACATAGGATTGTTCTAGCAGTTTATGATCCACTTTAAGCTGCTTTTTAATGTGTTGCACTTCGGCGCTGCTTCCAAGTAAAATAGCCTATTAAAGCTCATCATGAAGCGATGTCTGCCATCAAAACAACTGCTTTTAGTGGTTTTGCCTGGGAGGGAGTATTCACTTGTCATTAAAATTACAATGATTCGCTTCAACATATGCAAATGGACAAAAAAATCCAGATTAAATTGCAGCAGGCATCTTGATGTCTGTGTACTGTGTCTGCATTGCAAAGACGTGGATGCTTTTTAAAAACAGAATTTCAAGCAGCAGCTTTTTCTCTCTTCCTTTAACCAGTCCAGATGTACTTTAGTGCTAAAACCAAACAGATCTTTGTTTAGGGCTATGGGACATGTATAAAATCAGTGTACACAAACTTAAGGTAAATTTTAAAAAATAAAAATTATTTAGAAAAAATAAATATAGAAAAGATTATTGAAATTGTGTGCTGTTAATACCCAACTGTTTGAATACACAATCTGAGATCTGGCATTGGATTTTAGAGGTTCTTATACTTATTCCAATGCTCGTAAATACTAAAATAAGGATGAAAAAAAAAATTAAGTTGTTATTTTGCATCATGGTTGTTTTATAAACGAGAGCTGCCAAGTTCACACTTTGGGCTCTATGCACAACTCAGCTACTTCCTGAATTTAAGGCCGGTCTTTTGTTTCCTGTCTTTCATTTTTGGATGAACTGATTAATCCAGGTGTGTCTGGCCATGGTTACTGATGTCAGGCACACCTGGATTAATCAATTCATCCAGTAGAAAAAGACAGGAAACAAAAAAGCAGCCTTACGTTCAGGAAGTAGTGTAGGAGTTTTGCATAGACCCCATAGAACTGGTAGTTTTAGATAAGTCTTTTACAAGAATCTTAATATAACTAACACAAATGGGGCTGAATTATAAGAAAATTGCAATGAATTACATGTAACTGAACCAGAACGTTAAAAAGTGATTTTAATTGTTAAAGTGAACTGCCCTTAATTTGGACTGAATTTAATTATATTAAGTGTATTTGTAAGACTCCCTTTTTAAAGAGCCATTAGATAAGATTTTTTTGTAATGTGGTCCTATAGAAATAAACTTACTAAACTTAATTGTTTGCCAGTGGTACTTTATTATCTGGAACTTCAAAAACATCTGAAGCTGTCAAATCCTACCGTGCTTAAAAGGAAAGTATAGAAAAATATTTCTGTACAGTTTTAGCATGTGATCACATGCTTAGAGGGTCACTAGAAAGCAAACAATTTTGACTGAAAAAGCTGTTAATTCACATACAAAGATGTGATCAGCTGCAGAGCAAGACAGCATCAGCTGCAGAGCACCTGGGAAGTGGCTCGATGGCCATGTGTTACATTTTACAGCCTTCCAATTAAATTTCCATTTTAGTATCACTAAAGCACAGAAGGCTGAGAATTGTCATTATGATCATGAGAACACAATGAAGAAATCCCAGGGTGATGATCAATCCACCATGACCTTAGGCCTTGTCATAACATTGTCACAGTACCAAACTAACACAGTTCCTGTTCATGAGTTATAAAAACTCACACCATCTCCGTCCCTGAAATTATACACTTCCATACGCACCACCTCTGGCAAAGTAGCAGCAACATTAATACCACATTACAATTGCATTTTGGTGACATTATGAATAAGCAGTAATTCAGCACAGCTGCATTCATTAAGCAAACGTGATTAAAGTAGTGAACGCCTTGGGCGTCCAGTGCCCTAATGATCCTGCTCCTGCCTTTTGTTATTCATGTATGGCTCAGGGCATGCCACTGAGCAGAAGCCCTTGGCGTTGACTTGCACCAAATGAAGCCTCATTAAGGAGAGGCCATTCACAATAATGGTGTTTATACTTTGCACCAGCCGTGGCAAATGAAAAAGACAAACCCCCACCCTGAATGCTCGGGTCTGGCCCCTGCTGCAGACGGGTCTGCGATCTTTGCTTTATGACAACGTTTATGTTCACTTGTTTGTGTAACAATATGTTACAGGGCACCCATCACCAACAGTTAAATTTCTCTCTTCTGAAGTTCAGTCAAATCGGAGCGCTCACCCTCCAGAGGCTAGCAATACATATATTTACATAACGCTGTGATGCAATAAAAGCAATAAACAGAATCCTCTCTGAGGACAGGAAAGAGGTTAAGTAAACTGAACATTTTCATAAGAAAAAAGCCTACTTTTTTTTTTCAATTATCATACGGTATAGACTTATTACATATGGTAATTTCTGCCATTATTTTTTATGTAGCTTTAATGATTATAGCTCACAGATAATGAAAACCCAAAAAGAAAAAAAAAAACAAATTAAAGGTCCTACAGAATATTGTGAAAACATAAAAAATTAAAAACCTGTGGTGTCACATTCCAAGTACCTATAAAGTCAGACACCTTTAAAGGTTTCCTGAGCCTCTAAATAGTCTTTTGGACTGGATCAGTTGGCCACACAATCAAGGAGAAGACCCCTGACTCGACAGATGTCCTGAAGACAATCATTGACACCTTCCACCAGACAGATGTGGCACACAGGGTCATAGTTAAAGAAGCTGATCCTTCATAGAAGACAGTATCACAGCATAGTCATACAAAAGTTGAGTGGAAGGAAAAAATGTGTTAGGAAATGGAGCAACAGAAACCAACATAACCAAACCCTTGAGATGATTGTCAGAGACAATCTGCTGATTAGTTTGTTGAGCTACACCTGGAGTGGACTACGACAGCAGTTACAGTTTATATGCAGAGAATAATCCTACACATTGGCTACAAGCATCTTACCTAGGCTATGGAGAAAACTGGATTTTTGCGCAGTAGTCCAGTATTCAGTTTTCAGATGAAATTAAAGTTTAGAATTTATTTATAAAGAAAAGTGTAGACAGAATCCAAGCTACTTAAAGTTCAGGAATAAGTTTCCACCATTAGTGATGATTTGGGATAACAGTTCATTTGCTGGTATTGGTCCACTGTGTTTCCACAGTTAACACAGTACTTTACTGGAAATGTTTGTACCAAAAGCTGTTCCAAGGACCATGCTGTGGTATTTATGAAACCTCCTGAAACTGATTTAATGTAGTATTGTCAAGATGAAGAGCTATCAGACTGAACACAGCAGATTATATGAAGGAGCCCATAAAATAAACACGGGTTTCCATAACACTGTAGCATAATCTTAAGTATGGCTGAAACAATTAATCAGATTAATCAAGATTAATCGATTATTTACAATCGCCAACTAATTTAGTAATTGATTGTTAACTGGAGTATAGAGATTGTAAAACATAACTGACAGAATGACCCACCTTCAGCAGCAATTATACAAAAATTGTAAAAAGAAAAAAATAGTTTAACCTGGTTTAATTTCACAAAAATTGTTCTTTAAGGAACCTTTTGAAATCCAAATATAAAATCGATTAATTCGAAAAAATAACTGACAGATTAATCGATTTGCAAAATAATTATTAGTTGTAGCCCTAATCTCAAGCAGCTCACCTCCATGCCAAACTAGCCTGATGGAATAATTAAATGAAAAGGGAGGTATTTTTTATAGATCTTGTGTAATATTAACATTTTCTAAGACACCAAATTGTAGCTCATACATTTCAATTAAAATTTCCTCTAAAATCATTGGCATTTAGACATTCTCTCCAAAACTACAAACCTTCGTTCAAAAACTTTAAATATAACCTTTTAATGTTTACTGACAAAAAAAGCTAGCAAACTCATTTCACTAAAAATAATCATATTTCATATTTAGTGTACCTAGTCTCCATAATACTCTAATCAGGTTAAGAACACAAAAAAATGATAGTACAACATTTTACTTTGAAACAGCTCTTCTAAAAAATAATTCACAAACATCTTTTAATAAAGTCTCTAAAATTAAGAAAAGTTATAAGCATTGACCAAATTTCTGGTCACAAACTAAAGACAAAGCATCAATGTGGATGGAGTCTTCTGGGTGTTTGGATTTTTTAGACAACACACACACTGCTGCACTTTTTTACAAATTTGCTGAGTAGTGCAGCACAGTGTATTGCAAATGTTTAAAAAAATATTTAAAAAATTTTGCATTTCATTTTCTCTCCCTTGGTAGATAAGCACATCTGACAAAGATGATGGTAGTAAAACTATTAAAGGACCAAGTGCCATGATCTTGGCACTGATGCCTGGTCTGATTACTCATTTCACACACCTAATTAGCTCCGCCCAGTTCTCATTATTGCTTATCTGATCCACCTGCATAAGTCTCCACTTAACCAGTCTTCAGCGCAAGATTATTTCGATCCATTGGTGAGACATATTCTAGCGTTCCTGTGTTCTGACTACCTGATGCTGACCTATTCTGCCTCTCGACCTCTTTGCCTGTTCTGTCTTTTGACTCCTGCCAGATCTCAGTACCGTACCTGGAACTGCACCTCACCGGATCTCTGACCTCCTGGCTCTGACAACCGAGCACGTTCCCAACATCGGCTTTGTCCTTTGGAATATCCTGCCTAAATTCATCTGCTTGGTTCTCATCTCCTGTCTGTCCTCCGACTATGACACATCAGCATCTGGGACTCCAGAAATGTTCCATAGGGTGGCCGATAGGGTCACTAAAAATCTTGGGGTGGCACACTGAAACTAAAAGCTATAATTTCAGGGTTTAAAACTACTATTGTGGCAATCCTGCCTGTAGAAATCATAAAGACTTAAGTAAACACTCATATCTTGGTTTATTGTCTGATTTTTAATGTTATTTCACTGGCTGTGCATAATGGGATGAAATGCTAAACTGATGTTACTACAATTTACACTGGCCAGGGGTCACCACGGCCACCCTGTGGAATGCCCTGGCCACCCCTTGGTGGCGCCACTGCTGGAACCATCTTCACCCTCTGGATCTGGACTGAAATATGAGACCAGAGGTTCCGCTTTAGACGCAGATGCCGCTCATCCAATTCAGGTTTCAATAAAGGTTTCAAGAAATCTGTCTGTTTGTCCGCTTTGAATAATGGATCCTTCTGTTCTGAGCCTGACAGCAGGAGAGTGATGGATTTCAAAGACACAACAGTAAAGAAAAATAAGGATCTATCCCATCTTACATCTCTAATGTATTATTCTTCACTATCATTATTAAAAATTGAGAGCTTGGAATGTTTTAAAATTTTTGGCTTCTCCACATTTTTTTCCCTGATGCATCTTGTTGATTTATGTCCTTAAACTCATGCTGCTATTTGTTCAACACTATTTGCTAGAGAACCTCTTAGGATTTCCCAGAATGGCTGGAATCATGTTCAGATACAGTTGGAGCGTTTTATCAAATGCATCGTCCCAAAAGAGCAGTTAAAAGAGTCTTCCGTTTTTGACACAAATGAAACAAGCAAAACTCATTTCCTGATGCTGTGGTGAATGATTTAGCCAAAGCCTAAAGCATGAAAGGAATGGTTGAGACTACTGCCACCCTTACAGTGCACTTGTTTGTATAACATGGAGACTGAACACTTGCTGGTGGACTCTGCTGACCTGGGACTCATGCTGACTTCTTGGGTGAGAACCCCTGCAGCTTCAACATCGAGAGACGCTCCCCGCCGAGGTGATATTTGATCAGCTAGATCTGAAGGAAGCACTACTTCTTCTTTCTCTCCTTGGGCAAGATAATTTTATTAGAGAGTGAATATTTGGATACATATGAAATGACTAATCACTCTGCCCTGGTAATGTCTTTATCATCCTTTTTTTATACTGCTAACACAGATACAAAAGCTGAATCGGAAATTCCAATGAACAAGTAAAATAAAGTCTTGTCACCAACAATGGAGGAAATAAAATCCGTACGTACTATAGATCATATAACTTCTTTGCATTAATGCCAGACAGATCAATAGTTCACTATGATGACAGTGAGCAAATCCATTACTGCAGTGAACATTTCCACGCCGGCATAAACTTCCTGTGTTGGATAAACCTCCTGTGCTGCTTCTTCCCATCAGCTGGATTCTGGATCACCCCTGCTGCTGACCATGCACTAAATTATTCAGTTCAAAATAAGTCTACATTAAAAATGCATTGAATCGCAAGAATAAGACACAGCAGAACAAACTGCACTGTTTAAACACACGAGAGGGAGATCAATGCAGAAAAGTTTTCCATCATTTGCATAGCTAAAGTGGATCATTTGAATTTCTCTAACATCTATATTTAATATGAATATTTCAAGTAAGTTTATTGTGAATGTAAATTTAAAACTATGATAAGTGATATTTTTTTTTTTTATCTAGCTTAAATGTAGCTTTTTTTGTTTTGTTTTTAGAGTTACATCTACAAATGGGAGGGGTATTCTAATTGAGACATCTCATCTGCCACTTCATAGCATATAACAGGGAAAATCTGCATAGTACCAAAATAAAATAAAAAGTTTAAGCCTAAGAAGTGTACAACTGGCATGCTGTGAAACCTGCTAAAATTATTTGGGTCGAGAGGAAATTGATAACCCATGGCAAATAAAACTATCTTGAATCAGGCAATTATATTTAAATTATTAAATGTCTTAATTAAAAAATATATAAATATTTTGGCAGTCAACATAATAAAAATCATATGCTATTTTACAGGAAAGGCTGATTTATATCAAGCATATTTTTTAAAAGAAAGTCACATAGCAGTCAGAAGTTGCTGATTCCCAGTTTTAGCGCATCTCCGGTATGTGGGGGTCTGTGCGGCTCCGACAGCGATATAATATTTGAAGGCAGGATCGTAATCTTAATAAACTGACTGCACAGATGATATTTTGCGGTGTACTTTCTCACTTTAAGACATATTAAAAGTTCTTTATCACAGCAAATATAGCAAAGCCGCTCTTTGCCATTGAAGACAGGAAGCATCTGGATGCGCTTCAGGAGAGTCTGACCTCATGTATAAAATTATCAAAAACGAAGCAGTAGTTGTTTTTTTGCCGCTCAAATCAGGGTGTGAATGTAGCATTACACTCTCTGATTGTTTGAAGTAACCCATGAAACCTAATATTGTACATAAAAATTATCTAATGTCTTCCTTATGAAATTTCCACCTCAAGCATGCATACTTCTCATAATCAGGACCAAAGTAGTGTCGTAACAAATACAAAATGATTGCTGCATTAGTTATGCGTTGCTTAGATATACTTCATTACCCATAATGCACTAGGCAATAGGTTACCTCAGAGACCATGTACATAGACAGGGAGTACTTCATTAAAGTTTCAGCATAAACCCACGCAGACCGTGTGTTTTTATTAATGCACTACACGGCATAACACATTCCACCTCAGAATGCAGGAAATAGCGTTTTAAGAGTCTAAATTTCAAAAACTTCAGGGGGAAGATACCCCCAGGCCCCCCTAACCTACACAAAACGTGTACACCTTATGAAATATTCCTAGCTAAAAGCCTGTTACATAGAATAAATAAAACAAAAGTAAACCAAAATCAATAATCAATGTTACCACTTATAACAAATGATGGCAAGTAAAGCTAAAAAAAATATTTTTGAACTTTTGAAGGAGCTTTTTGGACTCCTTTACAGCCAATCTAAAGACTACCTGGTTGTGATTTTGCCAATTTTTTGTCCTACCGTCACAAACATATGAAAAGGGAGCTTGCTTTAAAAATGTTAGAGGAAAGCAAGTGAGTGGTAAGCTGTTAGTTAAGCAGGACATAGAAAACAGATCTTTTCTGCAACAGAAGAGATATTTTTGCAAGTCACATCTTTACCAACTATGATAATTGTGATAATGTCAGATTAAATTGTGCAACTTTCTGTGCAGCTAGTACATCAACCTTGTAGTTACAAAAAAAATAAAAGATCTTAAAAGATAAAAGGTCTTAATCTACTAATATTGTAGAAAATACAAGGAATCTTGCAAGAATGCCAAGAAAGTGTAGTGTCTTTGGTTACAGCTCCACATTAAGTGGATTTGGCGTGTATCAGCAAGTATCACTAATGATCAAGTTTAAGGTGCAAGAGACGCAGGGTTCAAACCATCTTGGAGGTTGCTGACAAGATCGAATTTGGACTGTGCTGACTCTGAACATTCATGTTTCAGACGGACCTGTGGGGGGTGGTCAGCGAGAGGCCTCAGCAGCTTATTAAGCCTGCTTTAATGGCCTTGACCCTGGCCCGCAACCCCACAGAATAGTCCGGGATGAAGAAAGGTCAATGTCTGTATAATATTATGGGGTCAGTTGAAGTCAGAAACATATATTTTATGTTGTATTTCTACTTGGCTGAGCTCCATCTTTGCATTGACTAAATAGTGGAAATCTCAACCGAATCCTCCCAAGTTTCTCTCCTTGAAACTGTGATGGAGTTTGCATTTAAACTCACCCGAGTTTAAAAGCTGTGAGGTAAGTTTGACCTTAGCCCAGAGCTAAAGGCAATTAGGATAGTTTTTAAAAGGTTTTTGCTTTCATAAGGCAAAAAGGAGACGAGAGCGTGAGGTGTGACAAATGGATTTTGGCAAGACCAGACGTATACCTCCAGGTTAGGGAAGCACTTTTGACCATTTAACAGCCATTTAAACGCACTCAGTTTAAATGGGTGCACATTCATGTAGTCCACTGTGTCCACTGTATTTTTTATAAAAAAAATAAAAAAGGAGAGTATTTAGCATGTTATAGAGGTCAAATAAGTTTAAATGTTATGTTCGGTTTTGTTTTGAAAGTTGGAGAACTGGAAATATTACAAAAGGTTAATTTTAGTCATGACTTCAGCTCCACATCACATTTTACATTTCAAATGATTTTATTGAATATATAACATTAAAGGCTCACACACTTTCTTGCAAGATAAAACAAATTATATTATTAACTTAATTACTTATCAAATGTAGAGTTATTAATTGTGGTATTTCCATCATCCACTCAAACATGCTTAAAAGAGGCAAAAATATCTGTCAGATTTTCTCCGTTAACACTTTCCACATACAGGCATTCGTTGAAAAAAGGTGTAGCACAAGGACAAGGTGCCAAATGCCATGGAGTGCTTTCACCAGCACAAATAATGGACCTGCATGCCTCCTCCTCAGATGCGGATGTGGCAAGAAACCAAGCATCCAAACCACTGTTTGCTATAATCATACCTGAAGCACTGCCATGATTTACACTCCGACAGCCTCATCCACTACTGAAGCAGACACGTTATCTGCCATGATTGTTTCTTTTTTATCTATACTTTGGACTGTACCAACCAATGACAACAGCTGAAACCAACTATGTGCACAATCAAACAGCCCTGCAGATTGCAACTGTGCAATTCTTATTGAAATGTTGAGGAATAAATCATGTTACATAGTGCCATTATTTCAACTCTTAGCAGAATTTGAAGTTTAAACACATCCAAGAAAAGGGAGTTTTCAAGGTTTATTCAAGTGAGTGCTTCGAAATTCACATAAAGCCTTTAAAAGCTGCTGCTTTCATTTATTTCCTCCAACAAAGGCTTGGCATTATTTCAAAACAGAACTATATTTAAAATGTACAAGCCACCACGAGAGTTAATGTAAAGGTTCATGGCAGTGAAACCAGACAATACATGGTGCTGCTATGCCTTGCAAAACAGCATCTGAAAAACAATATTGTTTTGTACTGAACACTATTTGGAGATCACTAATTAGGAGCTGATTGTGCCATAAAGTTTTAAAAGTAATATCACTGAAAAGTATTTTTCTGTAACCTAAAGCTGCATTCTATGGTACAGAGATAAGGCTATACATTACAAAAATATTATCCAGCAAATCTTTGATCAATCTTCTTAATTTTCAACATTTCTATGAAATAACTGTCCTAAACAAGGATCGGTACCACAAGAAATCAAAATAAGGAAGAATATTAAATATTGTAAATAGAAAGTATATTTAATCTCTATGGGTGATTTTCAAATCTTCTGACTAAATAATCAAAAATACTTACGAAGTAATGAACTGGTATGGAAACTTGTGGCAGTTTGCTTATGGGTAAAATAAAGATTAAATTGGGTTGAAATAGCAATGCATGTGAGGGAGGTAAAATTGACCCAAATGCATCCAAACACATGAACAGGGACACCTTATGCAGAGTTGTGAAATGTTAAATCACTGTCATCATCGTAAATATCAATGTGTGCGGTATCACATTTATAAAGGACTGCTTGGATCAAATATTTAGTCCACTTTATCATTCCAGGTCCTTGCATTAAAATCTCCATGCCTTTGTTCTTTATACTCCCCTTTGACTTAAAAGCCAGGGAGTGATATGGATGGAAAAGAAACAGAAAACCTCAGTAGATATTATCAACACAATGTTCAACAGTGTTTCCATATGCTTCACATACCCAGACAAACTGTAAAATTAACAATATGATATACTTTTAGTGATATCCCGACTTGTATTTTATTTATGAGTGTAATATTTCTATTAATCTAAGTGATTTGTAATTAAAAATAATAAACAAATTCTCCACCAGTTGAATTAATCACTGTATCACAAAGGTTTCACTTAAGAATTACATTTCCTACTATTCCCCCACCTATACCCTGCTGCTGAACTTTAAAGTTTTGGGCTGGAGGTTACAAGCAAACCAATAGGACTCTTGTGAAACGGAAACAAAAATCAATGGGTGGCTTTATAGAAGCAGAACACGTATCTACATCACTTGTACACACACATATCTAAAGAGCTAGTGTTGTGTGCCTTTAAAATAATAGTTACTTTCCACTGTTCGTCAGCTATTTTTCTTCAGCTTCAAATGAATCAGCATGTGGGTATCTTGGCCAAGATAATACCATCCATTGTAGAAAAAGTACTAAGGTAGACGCACAAAGGCTACTTTAATGGCTCAAAATAACTCTTTCAGATAATAGTGGTAAACAGCTGCATAATAGCAAATAGATTTTTTTTGGCACAACTGAACAAAAGTGTGTGTCTGAGTTATCATGTGATGAAAATATTCACTGTGCACACTGTGCTTTAAAGACACAAAACAAAGGACTAATATTGTTCTTAAAATGCGTGCCATCATGGATTTGCAAAGATTGTAAATAACTTCTCCTCACAGTCCCTCTAAAAATCGAAAAAAACATTAGTCTAGCTTCCAGCTCAATAAATACTTGTTCCGAAGCCTTCTGCTTGGATATAATTGGACAGCATAACAGCTCATTCTTAGTATTATATCTGTTCTCTGCTAAATTCCCACACAGATGCACTAACAAAGAAAGTGAAGCTAATTAACATTGTTAAAACTTTTGCCTATAGAGTTTTTTTATTCTATTTAAGTTCATACGAAACAAAAATGTTACCAATGCAAGAACTGATCTCTAATGTTGGCCAATATCATCTAATATCTACAGCCAATTTTGACAGATAGCAAACATAAAGGTTCTACAGTATAAAGTTGTACATTTGTTTAAGGAAATAGAAACTCTAAAAGTACTGATAGTTTTTCACATATCCAGCCTCGATATTAAAGTCAGAGGTGCCTCAATATTTTCAACTTGGAATTTCATCTTGCTAAGATACTCTTTTTTTGTCTTTTCTGCCATTGAATCAATTCAAAATCTAACTTTTAAGTACAAGAACACACCATTAATTCGCCCTTGATCAACACAAGCTATCTTTTACTATAATCAAGCTACCTTTATGCATAGTAACAGCACAGCAGAAACACAATTATTCTGTTGACATGTAGCGTCAGAGCAGCACTCCCTGTACTGAGTAATTAATAAGGGGAAAACAAAACTCAGAGTTAATGACTCAGAACTTTATGAAACTAATTAAGGCAAATGGAAACCTTCTGACATTAAGTATGACACAGTGAGTCACGATTCTTAAAATAAGATCCTCTCTCAAGCATTCATCCTAAAGATGAATGCTTGAGAGACATTAGTATGTTAGAGCAAATATGTGCAAATGTGTAATCTGCATATTAAATACCAATACTGCTCATTGGAAAGTATTTAATTATCTCTGGACTTTATTGATCCATATAGCGAAACATTTTTGTCGCACACACCAGTTAGATGGGTCAAACGTGTCTATAAAGAGAGAGGGAATAAGACTCTGGTGTGGTTAGGTATTTAATAAGCTGTAACAGGCATAATCTACTATGGAGCTTCTTTCATTGCCAAATATGATAATGAAAACCTCTCGTTATGTTGTAAGCACAAAAACTTCAACAAAGTTTAAATTTATAAAAAAATCTTTAGATAAAATTGCATTTTGTAAAGCTTGCAGTATTTTTAAAGGTAACATGGATTTTTTTTTTTTAACTCTCATCATTCAGCTGGTCAAACTGCAGTAGGGGTGCAGAACTTTAGCCTGATTTATGGCACACCACTGCCCTCTGGTGGACAACATGAGTAGGACACATTTCCCCGTCCAATTGGCTCAGAAGGTGATCCATCTGTATTCCACATAGGCTTTTAACAACAACAGGTGAAACTGTTTAAAATATCTAAAACATGAGAAGAAGCAAAGATAAAGCACCTTCAAATTTTAAAGAGAAGGTATGCTCACAACTAAAATTTTGCATTAATAAGAGTGGAGCCTCACCATTTTCATTTCTCATTATTCTAATAGAGTTACAGAGATTTTCAATTCAACTAATTCATAACTTAACAGATAGTACAGTGTATTGTCTTGATTTTTTCGACCTATTTTTTTTTTCACTTTTGTGAATTTACAAACATAATATATTTTATTTGCTAGACCTACATAAACCATAAAATAGTTGTGGAGTAGGAAAAAGATGCTACAGGCTCTTGAAACTAGGGCTGAAACAATAGGATTAACCGTGATTTATTGATTATTGAAATAATTTTCCACTAATTTAGTAACTGATTAATCGTTAACTGGAGTTTAGAAACTCCACTAAGAGCAAAATTATTTTAAAAAATACATATATAAACATTTTGCATTTAAAATAAAAATAAAAAATCTATCCAGAACTGTGGAAAAGTTTTAGTTTCACCTGGTTTTATTTTGTAAAAAGTCATTTTTAAGGACCTTTTGGCTATCCAATTATTAATTGTTTAAAGGAAAAAATAGTCCGTTTGCAAAATAATCGTTAGTTGCAGCCCTACTTGAAACTTTTAAAAAAGAAATTTAAAATGTGTTTTTTATTTAAATTAAGGCCTTTTCACCCTGATATCCCTAAATGGAAACCAGTATAAAAATTGGTGGGCACATTCACTAAAGATGTTCAAGATTTGTTTCAGTCAGAGGAGGTTCTACAAACTAGAGACTTTGAATAAAAAAGGTTTGTTACAACTTTAAGATTTTGGTTAAAAGAGAATAAAGACAAAAAAATGAACAACAATGTGGTATTTTGCTTTAGAATTGTGCACTATTTAGTGTTAATCATTCACACTAGATTCCTATAACACTCTAAAATGGCAAAAAATATGTAATATATTCATAGCTGTGTAAGATACTACATTGTTTTCAATGATAGATGTATTAGAAACATAGGGGAGAGAAAAGCTCTATATCAGTAAGCTTACATTACTGCCAATAGAATATATGTTTAAGCATGTTTTTAAAATTCAAGGAATTTTTTTCACCCC